>NW_027470461.1:0-37665 GCF_051020765.1 Lasioglossum baleicum
GTGAAATTTAAATCTTTCCAGAGAATTCTGATTTCTAAAATGAGATTTGTTGTTCCTGTCTATTTACGATTTGTTTTTAACACTTTGCACTCCGAGCAATTTTTAACACTATTTCTACCACGATTTTGTGTATAATTTCGACCAAAACGTGTCTTTTGACAACTTTGCGTTTGAATGGAAGTAATTGGCAAAACTGTTGGGATTTCAAATTATCAATTAAATATAGATAATTTGAGCAATATATCGGGAACAATAATTAAAAAATATTATCTTCTTTATTTTTTTATTTTTATTAGGAAGATAATCAAACATTATAATATCATTAACTTAACGAACTTTCAGTCTCTTGTATAAAAATTCAATCTTTGTATCTTTGTAACAAAGAAAAACAGTAATTATACAAACATTGTAATACAATTTTTTCCTTATTCGATACCACAGTTTTTACAAATCAACGTTTGCTCTACTAAGGTATTTTTTAGGTTCTTAAGTTAGGTTATTTATGTTTTTTTCGTAAAATGAAGATAAGAAATAGAAATAATTACCAGTATTGCAAAAAATTTTACTGCTTACTTACCTGTAATGCTAATTTCAACAATCTGTTTTTCAAATTTTTCACGAATTTATTCAATTTTTTTAGAACAAGTCACTGCAATGATCTATAGTAAAATACAACATGGCGAAAAACAAACGAATATCAAAGTATCTTCCGCTACAACTGAAATTGGTATTCCCTAATCAGATTACAATTGATATGATGCTGCAAAATGGTGTTGATATTTATATGTAAATCGGTTTAAAATTAGACACTGTTATAAAATCCTTAAAGTGTCAAAAGACACCTCATGGTAGAAATAGTTATACCATATGCAAATTTTTAAAGCCAGCATGAGCTAGAGGAAAATGATATCACTGAATTAATTTAACAACTGTTCATCAAAAATTTAAACCTGGAGAAATGATTAAACTAAGAGAATAACGTTAACTTAAAATTTGAAAGGTGTCTTTTAACACCTCTTGGTAGAAACAGTGTTAACATTAGGTTTACGAGGGACTTTGGATACCTTTTTCTACGGACACCCGTCAAATTTTGGGTAAAGAAAACCACATATTTTCTTTGAAAAACAAACGATGGGTTTAACTTGAAAACAATCGCAATATTAACAGACTTAATTTAAGTTAATTAAATCTGTTAATATTGTATAATTGAAACACCCATCTGTCAAATTGACGAGTCCCGTAAATCTAGTGTTAATATCAGCAACTTCGAGTCATTTTACTCTTCCTGTTAGCTTTTATAATACCAGTCGAGTAACATTTCATTTTCATTAATTCTTCTACTAAAGATACATTGCTATAGTATCTATCGGTAAACGTATGGTAACCGTATGCTTCGAGAATTTTATTAATTGATTAATTTTTTATATAAATGGAGTAGAATTCTGGAACCACAACAGCTACAACGGAGTGTAAAATGTTAAATTTATTTTATATAGAACGGGATATTTAGAAATTTGCGAATAGTGTTGTACGCAAATGTATTTGCAAACTTTCTGATTATTATCAGATGCAGGATTATCTGTTCCTTCGTTCTTCTTATGCTTGGATTAATTAGGTATCCAGCTGGAAGTATGGAAACACGAGGAATCTCGTCGAGTCTTATCGCGAAACGAGTTTCCTCTTCGCGTGTCTCTGTCGGAAATTTCGACTCGGTGCAAATGACGATTTAATTGCGATAACCTTCATCGACCCCGAACCCACCGACCCATAAAGCACCTTTGACCATCGGTCGAATAATGAACCGACACTGCAACGCGCATTTCCGAAATGGAAGTCTTCTTCTTGCTAGTTTAACTCCGGTGAGAAGGAAGCTTTGATAGATATTAGTATTCTTCATTAACGAATCAGCGTAATTTACAAATTTAGTCTGAGGACGTGCTTTAAAATTTGTAATAATTTAAATAATAAGTTATAATTTTTTTAATAAGAATAATAATTCTAATAATTATTAGAACGACTGTAATTTTTTAAATATTTATCGAAAAGCTTGTGACGTGATTTGACGTAAATTATAGCGAAATAATTATAGGTTTCGAGGAATAATTCGTAGACGAAAATTAGGTATGGAGAAAATAAATGAAAATCGTGAATTAAATGGAAATTAATAAAAAAGTCTTAATAAATTAAAAGTAAGTAAAAATTGTGAATTAAATTGAAATTAATGAAACAAATTTTAATAAATTAAAAGTAAATGAAAATTGTGAATTAAATGAAAATTAATAAAAAAAAGTCTTAATAAATTAAAAGTAAATGAAAATTGTGAATTAAATTAAAATTTGTGAAATAAATTTTAACAAAATAAATGTAAATGAAAATTGTGAATTAAATTAAAATTAATAAAACAAATTTTATCAAATTAAAAGTAAATGAAAATTGTGAATTAAATTAAAATTAATAAAACAAATTTTAACGAATTAAAAGTAAATAAACATTGTGAATTAAATTAAAATTAATAAAAAGAACTTTAAAAAATTAAAAGTAAGTAAAAATTGTGAATTAAATTAAAATTAGTGAAACAAAGTTTAACAAATTAAAAGTAAATGAAAATTGTGAATTAAATAAAAATTAATAAAACAAATTTTATCAAATTAAAAGTAAATGAAAATTGTGAATTAAATAAAAATTAATAAAACAAATTTTAATAAATTAAAAGTAAATGAAAATTGTGAATTAAATTCAAATTAATGAAACAAATTTTAATAAATTAAAAGTAAGTAAAAATTGTGAATTAAATTCAAATTATTAAAACGAATTTTAATAAATTAAAAGTAAATGAAAATTGTGAATTGAATTAAAATTAAGAAAACAAATTTTAACGAATTAAAAGTAATTGAACATTGTGAATTAAATTAAAATTAATAAAAAGAACTTTAACAAATTAAAAGTAAATGAAAATTGCGAATCTAATTAAAATTATTAAAAGGAATTTTAATAAATTAAAAGTAAATGAAAATTGTGAATTGAATTAAAATTAATGAAACAAATTTTAATAAATTAAAAGTAAGTAAAAATTGTGAATTAAATTAAAATTATTAAATAGAATTTTAATAAATAAAAAGTAAATGAAAATTGTGAATTAAATTAAAATTAATGAAACAAATTTTAATAAATTACAAATAAATTAAAATCGTGAATTAAATTAAAATTAATAAAACAAATTGTACCAAATTAAAAGTAAATGAAAATTGTGAATTGAGTTAAAATTAATAATACAAATTTTAACAAATTAAAAGTGAATGAAAATTGTGAATTAAATTAAAACTAATAAAATAAATTTTACCAAATTAAAAGTAAATGAAAATAGTAAATTTTATCGAGGCGACAATGAGAATTTGCGAAGCAACGGTGTCAAAAAAATTCAATACGAAGTTCGTCGTTTTTGGTACACGGTTTTTTCCTCTTTTTTTCCTTTTTGTTTTTAAATTCGAACCTGGCCTTTTGACAGCTCGAAAATGTACGACGCAGGGTCGTATGCAATGGTTGCAACACGATCCGATGAAGATGATATTGCGTCAACTGTGCGAAATGTGATATATAGCAACGTAGTAGCACACATATTTCAATAGCGATATAATAGTCGGCCTCTTGCGTGCTAGAGAATTTTGCGTTTCTCATTCCGCTCGTTTTTCACGTCTGATTCGCCTTTCTCGTCGAATCGCGGTGTCTTTGAAAACTGACATTCGATACGATTTTTTTCGGATACACCGCGTATTATTACGCGCGTTTTACCTGTAAATTGTCCAGCTATTTCCATTCACTCGCGTTTAAAGTCGCTTAAATAATTATGCGCTCTAGCGTGTCTCGTAGAAATATCCGCGTTTGCGATTTAAAATGTTCACCATATCCACCCCGAAGGAGGGTGAAACACCCCGTCTAAAGCGGTTTCTCATTAAGAAACGATCCAGCTACGTACTCCTGCATCGCTCTTACCTTACAGATTTTAAAAACCTAAAAGTTCTCGCGAATTATCAAAATTATTTCCACGGTATGGAAGGTAAACGATAATAGAATCAATCAAAAACCAGCTTTTCATAGGTGACTCCTAGAAAGTAATTTTTTTTCTTGGAATTTTCTTCGACTTGCTTCGATAAAATATCCTTGGAACAACCATAAACACGTAACACTGTTCCAAAGTAAGGTATTCCACGTCTCCGTCTCTCCGTTATCGAAATAATTGATTATCATCGTTAAATTACCGAATTTTCCCGAATTAATTCGATAATGTAAATAGTAAATTGTAAAAATTGTTTTCCCGGTATAGAAGGTAAATGATAAATGAATCGGAGACTCTTAGAAAAAGTAATTTTTCTTCACGAAATTTTCCTCGACTCGCTTCGATGAAATACCCTCGGAACAACCATAAACACGTAACACTGTCCAAAGTAAAGTATTCCTCGTGTCCGACTCTCCGTTATCGAAATAACGGATTATCATCGAACAATTATCATTGTTAAATTACCGAATTATCCCGAATTAATTCGATAATGTAAATAGTAAATTATAAAAATTGTTTTCCCGGTATAGAAGGTAAATGATAAACAAATCAACTGGAAACAAGCCTCTCATCGGTAACTTCTATAAAGCAATTTTTCTTCTCGAAATTTTCTTCGACTTGCTTCGATAAAAACCCTCGGAACAACCATAAACACCGTTCTAAAATATTCCTCGTCTCCGTCTCTCCGTAAGCGAAGTAACGGATTATAATCAAAAGATTATCATCTTTAAATTACCGAATTATGACGAATTATTTCGGCAGTGGTAGTGGTAAATTACATAATTTGTTTTCTCGGTATAGAAAGTATACGACAATAGAATCAACCGAAAACCAGTTTCTCATCGGTGACTCCTAGAAAAAATTTTTTTCTTGGAATTTTCCTCGACTTGCTTCGATAAAATATCCTTGGAACAACCATAAACACGTAGCACTACACTAAAGTAAAGTATTCCTCGTCTCCGTCTTTCCATTATCGAAATAACGAATAATCATCGAGGAATTACTATTGTTAAATTACCGAATTATCACGAATTATTTCGAGAATGCGAGTAGTAAATTATAAAAATTGTTTTCCTGGTGTAGAAAGCAATGATAAATGAAACAACCGAAAACCATCTTTCTCACGCCTCTCATCGGTGACTTCTAAAAAGTAATTTTTCTTCTCGAAATTTTCCGCGACTCGCTACGATAAAACACCTTTGGAACAACTATAAACACGTAACACTGTTCCAAAGTAAATTATTCTTCGTTTCCGTCTCTCCATTATGGAAATAACGAATTATGATCGAAAGATTACTATCGTTAAAGTATCGAATTGTAGCGAATTATGTCGACAATGCGAGTGGTAAATTATAAAAATTGTTTTCCCGGTACAGAAGCTAAACGATAATCGAATCAACCGAAAACCAGCCTCTCATCTGTGATTGTTCGAAAGTAATTTTTCTTCACGAAATTTTCTTCGACTCGCTTCGATAAAATACCCTCAGAACAACCATAAATACGTAACACTGTTCCAAAGTAAAGTATTCTTCATCTCCGTCTCTCTATTATCGAAATAACGAATTATAATGGAAAGATTGCTATGGTTAAATTACCGAATTATCGGGAATTATTTCGACATTGCGAGTGGTAAATTATAAAAATTGTTTCCCCAGTATAGAATGTAAATCACAAATAAATCAACCGAAAACAAGCCTCTCATCGGTGACTCTTAGAAAGTAATTTTTGTTCTCGACATTTTCCTCGACTCGCATCGACGAAACACCCTTGTAACAACTATAAACCCCGTTCCAAAGTTTTCCTCGTCCTCATCTCTCCGTTATCGAAATTACGGATTATAATCGACAGATTACTATCGTTAAAGTATCGAATTGAAGCAAATTATGTGGACAATGCGAGTGGTAAATTATAAAAATTGTTTTCCCAGTATAGAAGGTAAACCATAAACAAATCAATCGAAAGCCATTTTTCTCAGGCCTCATCGGTGACTCCTAGAAAGTAATTTTTGTTCTCGAAATTTTCCTCTACTCGCTTCGATAAAATACCTTCGGAACAACCATAAACACCGTTCCAAAATATTCCCCGTCTCCGTCTCTCCGTTATTGAAATAACGAATTATAATGGAAAGATTGCTATCGTTAAATTACCAAATTATCGCGAATTATTTCGACAATGCGAGTTGTAAATTATAAAAATTATTTCCCCGGTATAAAAGGTAAACGATAATCGAATCAATCGAAAACCAGCTTCTGAGCGGTAACTCTTAGAAAGTAATTTTTCTTCACGAAATTTTCTTCGACTCGTATCAATAAAACACCCTCGGAATAACCACAAACACACAGCACAATCAGAAAATAAAATATTCCTCGTCTTCGTCTCTCCGTTATCGAAATAACGAATTTTCATCGTTAAATTACCAAATTCTCACGAATTATTTCGTCAGTGTAAATAGTAAATTGTAAAAATTGTTTCCCCGATATAGAAGATAAAAGATAAACAAATTAATCGAAAACCAGCCTCTCATCTTTGACTTCTAGAAAGCAATTTTTTTTCTTCTCGAAATTTTCCATGACTTGCTTCAATAAAACACCCTCGGAATAACCATAAACACACAGCACAATCAGAAAATAAAATATTCCTCGTCTCCGTCTCTCCGTTATCGAAATAACGGATAATGGAACGATTATTATCGTTAAATTACCGAATTATCGCGAATTATTTCGACAATGCGAGTCCATTGCACAATGGCAATTTTCCAAAGCACTACGAGTACAGTTCGCACGGTTTATCAAGAACCGAATCTACCGTTGAACCGATATGCAAATAAACCGAGAGTCGATTAACGCCACGGATCAACCGGAAGCTTAACGCTTAACAGAAACGCGCGATGGTGTTTCCGCGCGTACGCGCGCGTCTTTCTCCTTACGAATCAACTTCTGCCGTGACATACACGCGATGGAAATGGTCGAGGGGTTAATCACGGGACCCGGCTACTTTCTACTCCAGAATCGCGTTTCATCATTAAACCCGACGCCGTCTCGAAGTAAGCGTAAATAATCGACGGTGGGCAGCTTGGAAACAATCGGACGTGGGAAAGTGAACAGCGAGAGGAAAAACCGCCATTCCGAGAAAAACAGCATCATCCTTCGATTCAAGCTGTCCAAATTCCTTTCTTCTATCTTGAAAAATACAATCCTCTAATCGCAGTTTCGATTTTTAATTCATTAAAAATTCGCAGCACGTTCTTCGAAAATCGCGATTAAAAGACGCAATTTCCGCTTCGCGTTATTATTTTACTCGATGTGGTTAAGAAGTTAACTGTGTTTGACGAGTATACTCGTCATAGAGTGATGCGTCAAAAGTAGCGTCTATTGGCTACTTAAATTGTAATTTTTATGAGACACAAAATACATTCACAAATTTCAAGATGTTTCGAATAATTCGAGGCCAGGTCGGAATAAAACCAACGAATAAACAATATGACAAATTTTTTTGCGGACGCATATAGATGCGCGTCACAGCTGGAATTCAATGTATTATTCAAGTAAAATAATTGATTACTTTACCACTAAATAAATTAATTTACTATTAAATAAACAAGAAGAAGCTACCTATTTTATTTTCCCATTTTCGCTATTTAAATTCGAACATTTCCACACGAAATTTAACACTAAAGCTATCGTGGTTTATATCACTATTTTTATTCAGAATTAATTTACCACTAAATAAATTTAATTTACCATTAAATAAACAAGAAGAAGCTACCTATTTTATTTCACCATTTCCGCTATTTCAATTCGAACATTTCCACACGAAATTTAACACTAAAGCTATCATGGTTTATATCACTATTTTTATTCAGAATTACTTTACCACTAAATAAATTAATTTACTATTAAATAAACAAGAAGAAGCTACCTATTTTATTTTCCCATTTTCGCTATTTCAATTCGAACATTTCCACTCGAAATTTAACACTAAATGTATCATGGTTTATATCATTATATTTTATTCAAATTCCGCGTTCAACTTTATTATCTCAATCACTCGTCTTCGCGAATTTTCTTTCAATATGCATATAGTCATTTTCGCGATATCTCGTTTTATTCTATTTTTTGAAGCTTCTACTTTTTTTCTATTCACCAGTCATTTTCATCATGGTAAGTTTAGTGTTAATAATTGCGAATTAAAAGCTGATAAAAGTCGCGAAGGAAAACGTTCCAAGAACAGTTCTCCATTTTGGTTTCACGCCTATCTCCATTTCGAAATTTCCTTTAAGACTAAACCTACCATAGTTTAAATCGCTATTCCCAAATTTTTATTCAAAATTTCGCGTTCAACTTTATTATCTTAATCAATCATCCTTGCGAATTTTCTTCCGATATACGTATAGTCATTTTCGCGATGTCTCGTGTTATTCTATTATTTGAAGCTTTTACTTTTCCTGTTCACCGTCATTTTCATCGTGATAGGTTTAGTGTTAACACTAAACTACCGCGTTTTTTTTATACCTAATCTTACCATAGGGAGTCATTTGACCCCTTATGAAATAAACTTTGATTTTCTTCAAAAATTCTTTATTTACTAAAGGAAATAATTTGCAACGTCATTTCTGATTTCGTGTAAAATTAAACGCACATTTTCTCTGAAAGTAAGCGATGGTCTTCCGATTGCCGGCCCTTTTCGGATTCGCTGCCAAACAGTTCCATCAAGAGCCGTGACAGTGTCTTCAAAATCCTGTTCACTATCACTTTCAGAATCCGAGAAAAATCTTTGGCGCCTCTGTCGTCTACGGAGATTCAAAAAATACCCAGTTTCATCGCAACCACATTATCATCCTGTGTTTCCTCATTGTCTGGAACATCACTTTGACTCTCGCTTCGATCATCTTCTGGTATTGAATCTTCTTCACCTGAATTCGCTTCGTTTATTCGTCGAATTCTTTCCAACTCTCTCCTTGACCGTGCGGACATGTTCAGGGTCGCAGTGAAAAAGAGTCATTCGAGAAGCGTATCTGAATTTAGAACTGAGGTTCCAGTTGGATAATTGCTGAAAAATACTAAACTTCGTATGGGGTCAAGTGACCACCGTGGTACGTACGGTAGGCAAAGAATTTTTGTCGATAAAAAATAAGCTACGAGAAAACAGAAAGCGAGCAATTGTATAACCGGATGATATAAGAATTTACAGAAAGTCAACTGACTGACAGAAATAACGATAAATGTATGAATTTAAAGTAAATTTTCAAAAGGGGTCGTTTGACCCCGCTTGGTATGTTTACTGTTAATTATTGCGTATGAAAAGTGGATAAAAGTCGCGAAGGAAAACGTTCCGAGAACGGTTCTCCATTACGGTTAAGGATCGCGAGGAAATTAGCAAGAGCGAGCGGAGGCTGTTGCAGGAAGAAAGAGGCCGATTGTAAGTTGCACGCGCGACTTGGCGGTTTGCTATCGCGCCCCCTGAAACCTTTCAAGGATCAAGGATCAAGGATCCGGCTGGCAGGTTTTCCGAGGGAAACTTTCACTCGGCCAAGGCGGAAAGAGGAGCGGCCGGCAGGCCACGAGCCATCCGCCGCGATCCTTCTCAATAATTATCTTTATCTCGCGCGATCCTTGTCATTATCCTTTTTTCTCCTCTTTTCTCCCTTTTTCCCGGCTTTTTACATACGGCCGCTCAAGCAGCACGGTATTCTCCTTCGCTGCTTGACGATAAGATCTTGTTTATCGCGCAGCCGTCTGAAATCTCCCGACAAACTTCTCCCTCTCTTTCTCTCTCTCCCTCTCTCTCTCTACCTCTCTCCTCGCCGATCAATTCGATCGAATTTTCTTCGCGGTTTCCTCGTTTAGTCCCGGCGAACGAGTTTCCACGGAAATTGTAATTGTTAGCAGCTTCAAAGCGGAGGGAATTTCGTTACGAGAGCTTCTAGAAGCTCTCAAACATCTTTCAGGAGTATCTAAATATAGCAGACGTAAATAGTGATAATTTTAGATAAGTTTTAAGATAAGTAAATATATTAAGCGAAGCTTTATCTCGATAGTTGACGTTTCTTTTTTTAAAGCAGGTATATATGGTTATAGTAATTGCAGATAGGAAAATTCTGAGATTAGTCTGTTTGATTGGGTTGATAGATTTGTGATTTGTGAGTTGGAGGAAGTATGGAAGTTAGTTTATTTGTGATTTATTATTTAACTCTCTATGGGCCGAATTTTTGTTTTAACTCGAAGAAAATTGTGGGAACGAAAAATCAGAAATTATAAACCTATGTATGCAAATGAAAACAAATTTTTGCGTTTAAACGATTTTATTGCGATATATTCGCTATGTGACTTTCAAGTCACACCGGCATATGAAGTTTGCTTTGGAGTCATTAGAGCAATCTTCTTTCCAAGGGCGATAGCAACGATTATTATTCATCTGTGATAGTGGTTGCCAAACAATTTTTTGTGGTCCTGCATCTTCCTCGTCTGACGAGGATTGAGTACTAAATTCATCGTCGCTATCAATGACATTTATCCGTCGTCGGGGAAATACTACCACATCTCATCGGACTCAGAATCTAATAAAGAATCATCGGATCTATCACCTCTAATGCGTCTAATTCTAATTCCTCGGTTATTTCTATTGGATTTTGTATTCATCTTTGGGTATACGATGTAATAAATCTGAAAACGGGGAGAATGCACAAGCTTTATCCTAAATGTACCGAAATCTGCCACAATAGCCCACTGTGACCTCAAAGTTACAAAACTGTATCATCGAAAACAGTAACAAATTGAAAATTGAAATGCAAACAAATAGGTTGTTATTGATATACTAACCCAGAGTTATTATGTCCACTATTTTAGTTTGGTAATCACTGACAAAAGCATAAATAATATCAGTTGGATCAAATGGTTTCGCGTAGTTTTACTGCGACAGTTTGCACAGCATTTATTTTGTTATTTCAGGTTGATGAGCCTAGCAGTGGTCATGAATACTAGTATTGGTTGTGTTGGCAACGTCATAGAGTTAAGATTATGCGCCATCACATGAGAAAAGCTATAATTATTTTGTAAAGTGTCGATAAATTAAAATGTGACCTGGAAGTTACACGGACCCATAGGGAGTCCATGAGTAGTGAATTCGTTTTCGAAATTTAGATGGAATTGGAGAAAATCAGACTGGACGAATTATTATAATTTCGTTTTTATCTGTGACTACAAAGATTCTTCGAATCGTGGGTTTTTATTTTAAATATTAAATATCGTGTTATTAGTTTGAAAATCTGTAGCACGCGATACTGGTTTATTTGTGATTTATTATTTAACATAAGAGTCCATGAGTCGTGAATTCGTGTTTCGAATTTAGATAGAATTGGAGAAAGCAGGCACTGGACGAATTATTATAATTTCGTTTTTATGTGTTATTATAAGGATTCCTCGAATCGTGGGTTTGTATTTTAAACACGTATATCGGGTGTTATTAGTTTGAAAATCTGTTGCACCCGATACAGGTTTATTTGTGATTTATTATTTACCATAGGGAGTCCATGAGTCATTAATTCGTTTCGAAATTTAGATGGAATTGGAGAAAAACAGGCTGGACGAATTATTATAATTTTATTTTTGTGTGACTACAAAGATTTCTGGAATCGTGGGTTTTTATTTTAAATATTAAATATCGTGTGTTATTAGTCTGAAAATCTATAACATTCTATACTGGTTTATTTGTGATTTATTGTTTACCATAGGGAGTCCATGAGTCATTAATTCGTGTTCGAAATTTAGATCGAATTGGAGAAAAACAGGCTGGACGAATTATTATAATTTTATTTTTGTGTGACTACAAAGATTTCTGGAATCGTGGATTTTTATTTTAAATATTAAATATCGTGTGTTGTTAGTCTGAAAATCTGTAGTATCCGATACCGATGAAGAGTCGAAAGACAAGAGAATAGAAATCGCGATGCGATTCGCGTTGTTCCACATTTTTATTTGCAACTGGGAAAATCTTCGCGTCCCTTTTTCTGCCTATTCATCGCGTAAATTAGGCGTTTTATCGAATTTTGTTTACGATCTTTATGCAAGACGATAAACCATTAGTAGTTCGCCTTTGTGTTAAGGAACTATCACTCCGATGTTAATAGTGCTGCTTCTCCTCTTTTTGCCATAAATTTCTGCTCTCTTTAATCTTTCCATTAAACCCCCACTTCGCGGCAATTATGACTCCTTCCTTTGATGCCTTCTATCTTAAGCTTCTTTTTTTTCCGAGATCGTAATTCAGATCAGAATGTCGAAAGTTAGATAAGAGAAATTAAGGTTGGATTACGCCGTAAATAAATTTCTCTAACAACGTTTCGTAACACGGCGAAAGAAAGAGCTTCCAGCTATCGCAACGATTTCTTATTGTTTCCCGTAATCGCTCGAATACTTCCTTCGTCGACTCCTTTGAAAATTACAAATACCAAAGTACTTACCGGCTGATTTATTTCGCATATGCGAAATTTTTGTTATTATAGGCAAGGAAGAATTTCAATAACTGACAAATTTGTAACGTTTGTGTTTTAGGACGAGAATCAAACAATCGACGATAAATCGCTCGAATACTTCCTTCGTCGAGTTCTTTAAAATTTACAAATATCAAAGCACTTACTATCTGATTTATTTCGCATAAGAGAAATTTTTGTTATTATAGGCAAGGAGGAATTTCAACAACTGACAATATTTTTTACGTTTGCGTTTTAGGACGAGAATTAAACAAATACCAAAGTACTTATCGGCTGATTTATTTCGCATAAGCAGAATCTTTATTATTACAGGGAAGGTGGAATTTCAATAACTGACAAATTTGTTACCTTTGCGTGTTAGGACGAAAATCAAACATTGACGATAAATCACTCGAATACTTCCTTCGTCGAGTTCTTAAAATTTACAAATATCAAAGCACTTACTATCTGATTTATTTCGCATAGAGAAATTTTTGTTATTATAAGCACGAGGGGATTTCAATAACTGACAAAATTTGTTACATTTGCGATTTCGGGTGAGAATCAATCAAATACCAAACCACTTACTAGGTGATTTATTTGACATGAGCGAAATTTTTGTTATTACAGACAAGAAGGAATTTCAATAACTGACAAAATTTGTTACGTTTGCGTTTTTGAACGAGAATCAAACAAATACCAAAGCAATTACCGACTGATTTATTTCGCATATGCGAATTTTCGTTATTATAGGCAAGGAAGAATTTCAATAACTGACAAAATTTGTAACGTTTGTATTTTAGGACGAGAATCAAACAATCGACGATAAATCGTTCAAATACCTCCTTTGTCGAGTTCTCTGAAAATCACAAATACCAAAAAATTTATCGGCTGATTCATTTCGCATAAGCGAAATTTTTGTTATTATAGGCAAGGAAAAAATTTCAATAACTAACAAGATTTTTTACGTTTGCATTTTAGGACGAAAATCAAACAAATACCAAAGCATTTACCGACTGATTTATTTTGCATAAGCTAAATTTTTATTATTGCGGGCAAAGAGGAATTTCAATAACTGACAAAATTTGTTACGTTTGCATTTTAGGACGAGAATCAAACAAATACCAAAGTACTTACCGACTGATTTATTTTGCATATGCGAAATTTTAATTTTACAAGCAATGGGGAATTTTAATAACTGTCAAAATTTGTTACGTTTTCGATTTAGGACGAGAATCAAATAAATAACAAAGTAAATCGAACAAATACTTCCTTCGTCGTGTTTTTTAAAAATCGCAAATACCATAGCACTTACTGACTGATTTTTTTCGCATAAACAAAATTTTTGTTATTACAAGCAAGAGGAAATTTGAATAATTGCCAAAATTTGTAACGTTTGCGTTTCAGGACGAAAATCATACAGTCGACGATAAATCGGTCAAATACCTTCTTCGTCGAGTTCTCTGAAAATCACAAATACCAAAACACTTATCGACTGATTTGTTTCGCATAATCGAAATTTTTGTTATTACATTCAAGTGGGAATTTCAATAATTGCCAAAAATTTGTTACGTTTGCGTTTTATGACGAGAATCAAACAAATACCAAAACACTAACTGGTTGATTTATTTCGCATAAGCGAAATTTTTCTTATTACAATCAAGTGAAAATTTCAACAATTGCCAAAATTTGTTACCTTTGCATTTTAGGACGAGAATCAAACAAATACCAAAGCAGTTACGACTGATTTATTTCGCATAAACGAAATTTTTCTTATTACAAACAAGTGAAAATTTCAACAATTGCCAAACTTGTTACCTTTGCGTTTTCATACGCGAATTAAACAATCAACCACGTCGACTTTAAAAATTTTCCCGGGAATACGATATTTTCCGCAGCCGATTTTCCCAGCTTGTCCAGTTTCGCTCGTCGCTGGTCTATCGATTAGACCTGGCAAGCTTTTCGAAATTCCCTTTTTCCGGCATCCTTCGTATCGCAGAAGCAAATACGAGGGATTATGTCCGCGCTGGTATCGAGACTTGGCGATATTTCTCTCTCCATCTCTCTCTCTCTCTCTCGATGCACGCTTTTCTTCCGCGCGAACGCGCGTGTTTCGTTATCGGGCATCCAGGTCCCGGTTGTAAAGCGTTTCATCCCGGCAATAAAGCCGCGTTTCGCTTTTCAAACTTTCCAAACGCGAAATTGTATTCGCCATTCCGCTTACGGAGGAGTCGCAAACTCGCGCGAGAAATTTCTAAGCGGAATCATACCGACAGCCTCTCGCTGTTTCGTCGCGGCCATTTTCGCCTTGGATCACGAGGGTGTGGCGAAACGCTTTTAGGCAGGAAGAATGGGCTAAGAATCAAGGTATTCGCGTAAATGGATTTTGGATGGGACTCTTCTCGAAGAGGAAGATTCCAGAATGATCACGCTGCGCGATGATCTTCGAGTAATGCAGCTTGTATCAATTTTTTTTTCAGACCTACGTTCGTATAAAATATTCCTTTTTATGAGAGTAAGGAGTTAAAATTAATTTCGATTCACTAATAAACCCTTCTCGATCAGTGAAATAATTTGTAAATGAAAAGAGGAAGAAGTGAAACATAGACTAATTTAATATATATATATTAAAAGTGATCAAAGCGAACAAACTTTCTTTGCGAAATTTTATTTAAAAATATTGTAGAATTATTGCGAACATGCCAAATCGATGATAATTTGGTTAAAACCAATCCTCACTGAGGCAAATAACAAAGATTTTTGTTGTATTTGTATTAGGTTGGTGCATATGAAATGTCGGATTTTTAAGTGAATATATAAAACTGCATATCTTTTTTCAGAAGTTGTTTATTCGATCAAAATATGCTCCATTCGCTTCGATACACTTTTCACAACGAGACTTTAAAGCGTAGATGCCTGTCTTAAAAAAATTCTGATCTTTAGAATCGATAAACTCTGATATCGAATTTTTCAAACTGTCTTCATTTTCATACTGTTTAGCTCGTAAAAACAGTTCTAAATGTTTAAAAAAATGAAAGTCGGTTGGCGAGAGATCCGGTGAATAGGCTGGGTGCTGCAAAACTTCATATTTCGATGGCTCTCGATGAAATCGGGATAGTAACGATGAGCATACGTTCAACCGATCCAGCTTATTTCGCTCAGTTAGTTCGTGCGGTACCCACTTATCCATTTTCTTCACCTTGCCAATTTCAGAAAGATGTCGCAATATTGTTGTACGGTCAATTTTCATCCTGGTAGCTTGTTCCCTCGTGGATACAGTTGGATCCGTTTCCACCAATGCCTTCGGATCATCATTTTTCACAGACGTTTTGGGTCTACCACGCGGATCATTTTGTAGCGAAAAATCACCGGACCTAAATTTTTCAAACCAACGCTGCACTTTTTGATCATTAACTGTATTCTCCCCAAACGCTTGGTTTACGTTGCGTGCAGCTTTTGCAGCGTTATTACCAAGTTTATACTCGTACAAAAAAATTATACGAATATCGTTTAGATTCATATCGGTAGAAAATTCAAATCAAATAACAAAAGGGAACACTTTCGAGAAAATCTCCTTTGTTGAAATGTGACTCTGGCAATGGACAGTACGACTATAAACGAGGTTATGCCAAAACCAAAAGTATAACGAAAACAGGAGGACAAACGTTCGCATGTAAAAAATATCTGACATTTCATATGCACCAACCTAATGGAATTCAGGAAAATTTGTGAAAAATAGTATACCAGGTACTGCTTATTCAGAGTCGTTTTTTAAACGCGTTTTACTTTATTTACTTTTATTTCGAAATCCGGGAAACCGGTAGACATCAAAAGGTATTGCTGCCGAATGCCGAGCTGTATTTTAAATTGTCTTTCCCATTGTTTGCGATAGCTCAACGCTATTTTAACACCGCGTTGTAAACCCATTATTTTACGA
This sequence comes from Lasioglossum baleicum, assembly GCF_051020765.1. Classification (NCBI taxonomy): domain Eukaryota; kingdom Metazoa; phylum Arthropoda; class Insecta; order Hymenoptera; family Halictidae; genus Lasioglossum; species Lasioglossum baleicum. The sequence goes on from NW_027470461.1 coordinate 16,456, forward strand.
CCTTTTGTACGGTTTTCGTTTTATACTACCTTTTTATACCGCGTAATTCTTCCTCGATGTTCCTGTCAACGCTTGTATTTTATAATATAACACCAACTTCCACTCCTGTAGGATCAATCTTTCGTCAATCCTTCATCAATCGTACGATTCTTTTTGCCGCTGCTCCAGAAAGACTAAAAATCACAGGGTACGCCGCCATTTTGTCACGTACTATGCATTAAATCCAGGAATATATAGGATTAGGTGGAATAAATACCGTTTTCGTTCAAATGATAGCCTACTCTATAATAATTCCATAGCCAAGATCTCGTGGAACGTTGTTCAGGAACTATCGCAACGAATTGCAAAGGAAAGATAAAGGAACGCAGTGGGTCACGAAATTATTCGTAATTAACACGACGAATAAAAAGACGCGTTGTTTCTCAAAATTCTTTCACTCGAAAATACGTATAATCCGTATGGTAATACGACTGAGAGCCCGAGCTTACGATTACTCCTCGTTATCGTGGCCATATGTTTTTTCTTCAAAATACAAAATAACAGAGCACTCGCGTGACACGATAAACCGCGCTATAATAAACAAACCGACTTGTTTCGCGTAAAACAAACATAAATCCTTTGCTGCTGTAGTCGATATCAACCTTTGACTTACGTATTTTCATTCGTGAAACGGAAAGAATCAAATAATTCTTTGCTAATAATTTCTTTTGACTCACGTGTCTTCATTCGTAAAATGATTTTTCTATAAAATACAAGATAACACAGCACTCGCGTGACACGATAAAACGCACTATAATAAACAAAACAACTTGCTTCGGATATAACAAACATAAATCCTACGCTGCTGTTGTCGATATCAACTTCTAACTTACGTGTGTTCAATTGTAAAACGGAAAGAATAAAATAATTCTTTGCTAATAATTTCTTTTGATTTACGTATTTTCATTCGTAAAACGGAAAGAATCAAATAATTCTTTGCTAATAATTTCTTCTGACTTACGTATTTTCATTCGTAAAACGGAAAAGATCAAATAATTCTTTGCTAATAATTTCTTTTGACTTACGTATTTTTATTCATAAAACGGAAACACTCAAATAATTTCTTTCGACTTACGTGTTTTCATTCGAGAAACGGAAAGAATCAAGTAATTTTTGGCTAATAATTTCTTTTGACTTGCGTATTTTTATTCTTAAAACAGAAAGAATCAAATAATTTCTTTTAACTCACATATTTTCATTCGCAAAACGGAAAGAATCAAATAATTTCTTTGCTAATAATTTCTTCTAACTCCCGTATTTTTATTCGTAAAACGGAAGGAATCAAATAATTTCTTTTAACTCACGTATTTTCATTCGCAAAACGAAAAGAATCAAATAATTTCTTTTAACTCACGTGTTTTTATTCGTAAAACGGAAGGAATCACATAATTCTTTGCCAATAATTTCTTCTAACTCCCGTATTTTCATTCGTAAAACGGAAAGCATCAAATAATTCTATGCTAATAATTTCTTTTGACTTACGTATTTTCACTCGTAGAACAGCAAGAATCAAATAATTTCTTTCAACTTACATATTTTCATTCATAAAACGGAAAGAATCAAATAATTCTTTGCCAATAATTTCTTCTAACTCCCGTATTTTCATTCATAAAACGGAAAGAATCAGATAATTCTTTGCCAATAATTTCTTTCGACTTCCATATTTTCATTCCTAAAACGAAAACACTGAAATAATTTCTTTTAACTCACGTATTTTCATTCGTAAAATAAGAAAAATCAAATAATTCTTTGCCAATAATTTCCTTTGACTTGCGTATTTTTATTCGTAAAACGTAAAGAATCAAATAATTTCTTTTAACTCACATATTTTCATTCGCAAAACAAAAAGAATCGAATAATTCTTTGCCAATAATTTCTTCTAACTCCCGTATTTTCATTGCTAAAACGGCAAGAATCAAATAGCTCTTTGCCAATAATTTCTTTCGACTAACATATTTTCATTCCTAAAACGGAAAGAATCGAATAATTCTGTGTCCAATAACTTTCCCGTTTATTCTAATTTCCTTTGACAAATCCCTAATAATTTCGTCTACCTTTCCACAAAAATCGAATGGTTCACCTTCCTTTATCTGCTCAACGCAGCAGCATGTAGATATCGGAAAGAACGCAGCGGGTGGGACTAGCAAATGTCGGGACAGTGAGAAAAACGTTGGACCATGGTGTAGCGGCCATCCTGTTCGCTTTCCCGATAATCGAAGAAATGCAATTCGACCCGCATGGCGTTGTTTGTACGGGTCGATGCAGCCAGGGGATGCTTAGAGGCCCGCTTATCCATTGAACGATCCTGATGTTGACCCTGATCCTGGCAAAGGGATGAAGAGGAGGCCGGGTTCTGGAATGCCGTACCTAGCTTCAGGCGTTTCTCTCCCCTTCTCTCCCTTTCTCTCCCTCCGTCTCTTTCACTTTCGTTGTGTTCACCCACTTCCGTCTCCCTCTGCCCCTCTCCACCATTTTCCTCTCTCTCTCTCTCGTTTTCATCCCTCTCGCTTCGTCCCTCTTTCACCCGCATTTCCCTTCAGCGATCCAACAACGGCCTGCGTGCTCTCTGTCTTTGTTCTTCCTCGGCCTGGTCTAGCTTCAGGCCCGTTTCACATCTTAGAGGCTCTCATTTTGTTTACAAACGTTTCCGTCTCGCGTTCGCGTCACTTCCTTCTCGGCCAGTCTCGAGTTTAATTGTTCCAAACGAGTCGCTTCCGCGCCACGTGAAGGGAATCAGATGGAATTTACCGATTTCGAAGCGTACAGTTGATAATTGGGTCTCAGTGGTGGATGAACGGGGACCCTGGTGGATGCGTGGTTCGAGTTGCTTCGCCAGCGAGGTTAGGATTGCTTCCTGGGAGGTTAGAGGCTTCGAGCTGCCTCGGATCGTTGCCCACGCAGGCATGCTTCACGCAGATGTGGTATGTACCCGTGATTTTCTAAGTTTTAGGCAGGTTCTCTTTAGAGAAACTTCGTAAATACTCGCGGATTTTAAATAAAAGGTGCAGGGGTCGATAGATTTATAATGTAATAATCGCTTCTGTAATAAACTTTCTTTAACCCATTTGCATCATCGATCTAAAGAGTCTTTCAAGCCTTTGTGCTTCACGCAGATGTGGTATGTACCCGTGATTTTCTAAGTTTTCTTTGGATGAGTTCGGTGAAAGGAAAATGACGCATCGATGCTCGCGGATTTTAAATAAAAACAGATGCAGAGGTTAATAGATTTATAATGTAATAATCGCTTCTGTAATAAACTTTCTTTAACCCATTTGCATCATCGCTCTAAAGAGAGTCCTTCAAGCCTTTGTGCTTCACGCAGATGTGGTATGTACCCGTGATTTTCTACGTTTTCGGCGGGTTCTCTTTAGAGAAACTTCGTAAATACTCGTGGATTTTAAATAAAAGCAGATGCAGAGGTTAATAGATTTATAATGTAACAATCGCTTCTGTAATAAAGCTTCGTTAACCGATTTGCATCATCGCTCTAAAGAGAGTCCTTCAAACCTGTATGCTTCACGCAGATGTGGTATGTACCCGTGATTTTCAAAATTTTCGGCGGGTTTTCTTTGGATGGGTTCGATGAAAGGAAACTGACGCGTCGATATTTGCGATTTTTAAATAAAAACAGATGCAGGGGTCGATAGATTGATAATGTACTAATCGCTTCTGTAATAAACTTTCTTTAACCCATTTGCATCATCGATCTAAAGAGAGTCTTTCAAGCCTTTGATTGAAATTAAGCGTGACAAACAAACTGATGTTTATATTTAATCCAAAAATTATGCGTACTCTAGAATAAAGTCATTTTATACGACGTTGTAACATAAATATTTATTAATGAAGGTAGTTGCATGGTAAATAAATTGAAAGTAGATGAATAGCAGTTATTCGTTGCGGATTATTCCGCTTAATGATGCAAATAGGTTAACTCGATGTTAGTTACATGTGGAAACTTCGAATAACGACTAAAAGATAGGGTAATAGTGTTATTTAGATTATTATTGTACTTTGTACTTTTCAAGGGTGTTATCTCTTGAATAATTTCCTGATGTCGAGCACATTCGATACAGAAATGAAAAGGGTTAACATTCTAAAAGACTTAGATACGGAAAGTCTCAAATTTCTCGAGTCGGTAATATACTCAGCGATGATCCCAAAAGGACAGCCCGAAAAGAATTTCCACGAGTCGATGATAACCCCTCGGTATTCTAACGTCAAAAGAAACATTCACGCAATTGGTATTGACATGAATTTTCCTTAATTCAATCTCATGCGATGAAAACTCAAATTTCTTCGACTCGGTAAGAATGATTCAACGTCCAAAAAAATACCCAGCGACTCGAATGGACTCGAATGTTCCTAAATTCGATCTCACGCGTTGGAAACTCAAAATTCGTCGAGTTGATGATAATCCCTCGATATTCTAACGTCGAAAGAAACACTCACGCAACTGAAATTGACTCGAATCTTCCTTAATTCAGTCCCATGCGTTCGAAATTCAAATTTCCTCTAGACGGTGAGAACCTTTCGACGATCCAACGTCGAAAGAAACATTCACGCGATTGGATTTGACTCGAATTTTCTTTAACCGAATCTCACGCGTTGGAAACTCAAATTTTCTCAAGTCGATAAGACCTTTTCGACGATCTAAGAAATACCTAAGTGACTTGAATTGACTCGAATCGACTCGTATCTTCCTTAACCGAATCTCACGCGTTCAAAACTCAAATTTCTTCGACTCTGTAAGAATCATCCGACGATCCAACGTCCGAAAAAACTTCCACGCAACTGAAATTGATTCAAATCTTCGTTAATTTAGTCTCACGCGTTAGAAACTCAAATTTCTTCGAGTCTATAAGACTCTTTCGACGATCCAACGTTGTAAGAAATATCCACGTGACTGGAATTGACTCGAATCTTCCTTAATTTAGTCCCATGCGTTATAAACTCAAATTTTCTTCAGTCGATAAGATCCTTTCGACGATACAACGTCCTAACAAACATCTACACGACTTGAATTGACTCGAACCGACTCGAATCTTCCAAAACCCAATCCAAGCAGCAGAAACTCAAATTTCCTCGAATCAATAAACCCCTTCCTACGCCAATCCCTAAAAACTCACACACGCCTGTGGAAGACCATCCGATGACTTGCGTCGCGACTTGGAATCTCCATTGAACCATGCCATACACCATCAGCTTTTTTTACATCACCATCATTCTCCGATATCTGTCTCAATATCACCATACAACATCAGTCTCTCGAACGATTCTACCTCGTTCCCTTAATAATTCTCAATAATTCATCCGAAACCATAAGAAACATATGAAAACGGTGTTCGAGGTGTGGTTAATAGAAAGAAGAATGAGCACCGCTGATGGACACACGATCCGTGAACAGGGGGCTCGCACACTTTGACTAGAGAAAGAGAGACGAAGCTTGAGCTGCGAGAAGAGAAGTGGGGCTCGAGGGGAATAATCGGTTGGAAAGGAACGGAGAATGGGTGTTCGGGTGTGTAGAGGTAGGCAGAGGCCTGGCCTGGGACCTGACCAGGCTCCGGGGGCCCGGCAGGACCCAGGCTTAAGGACCGACCATTCTAACGGCGCGCCTCGCTCTCGACGCTGCCGCGTCGAGCGTCCTGCTCCTTTGTCCACCGAGGAAAAATTCCTTCCAGTGCTTTTCCATTATCGACATCACTAACGGGGCCTCTTCCGGGCGTGGGCTGTGCGCGATAGAAATTCGTTTGACTTCAACTCCGCGTCTTTCGGCCCCTTTTTACTCCAGCGTTCGGTATTCGGACGATTAACACGTTGCACTCGAGTGGCGACTCTCAGTCGCCATCGAATTTCCAAGACTCATGTTAATTAACCCTTTGCACTCGTAGAATTTTTCGCTACGAAGAAGAAGCTTTTCTTACGTTTCTATAAGCTCGGTGATACCCCATATGTGAAAATATGCAAAGAAAATTATACGTTTGCCTTTGGAACGAACGGAAGTATTTTATCTCGATATTTCGCGTGTAGTTATTTTTAATATAGCGAAGAAAACCAAAGGTGGGTTTTCTTTCGACTTGGTTTATAGAAAGAATCGAAGATACAACGAGAACGGTTAAAGGAACTAATAGAACTCACGAAATTTCACTCTTTAACGAGTGGGAACACAAAAAACGCTTCTTCGAATTTGACGACGATATTCTCGAATCTCTCAAATCTCTCTAGTCTCTCGAATCTCGCAAAAGTCTCTGCATATACCGTCGAAGGTCTCTCTTTTAAAGCTTTCGTCGATTCGAGCTTCGTCCCCCTGTAAAGCTCGCGAAACTCAACGTTTGATTTCGAAAAAAACAACATTTGTCTATCGGTATCTTTGATGTTATCCTGTAATCCTACTTTCCTAAAATTAAGCTTCCTACAATAGTTATTATCGCTTATTCGAATTCGAGTTAGGGCATTAAGACGAATGGTGACTGAGAGTCACCTCTCGAGTGCAAACGGTTAATATGTCAAATTTAAAATAATATGACAATATGCGAGATAACGAAATTAAATAATTTTATATGTTAATTATTATACGATTCCTTCGTTACTGAATTTCTATTCTTCTGCAGACCAAAAATCATCGAGTGCAAAGGGTTAACACGTTGGGCCCCGCGCCGATTTTACTGTGCTTTCCGTTTGATCCATAGCAAAAGAGAAGTTAATATTTGATATTTGAAACGACTAGAATAAAGATACGAACGGCAACAAGTCGCATTGACAAAAGAATCGTTCAGCAATTATGAAAGGAAGAAGGAGACATTCACAAAATTCGAAGATATTGTTTGGGATGTTATATCAAAAGTTCAAAGGTAAAATTTGGCTAGAAAAGTCAATTGCACGTTTTGTAATACAGGTAGCCCTTCTACAGCACGGTATTCTATAACACGGTTTCACTAGAACACGATTCATAAATTACGAGAACTCTCCTACAACACGGCATCCCATAATACGGTTTCGATATTAATTAATATATCAAATTTAAAATTATCTAGCGTGGAATTATGCGTGGACCGATGCGTCGAGATAAAATAATTCCACAGCTTAATTTTTATACGATTTCTTATTTGCGTTTTGAAAATATCAATGAAAGTGTCTTCGAATTACTATTTTTCTGTGACGAAAAAAATCGCCGAGTGTAAAGGGTTAATGGTGTCTGACGATATACAACCATATGATAAAGAAAAATATAAACCTATACGTGGAAAATTATAATTCTAGAGAAAGTAGTAGGAAAATTTATTTTACAGTAGATTATTATTTTGGCGTAATGCAAATTGCATAGAAAATATTAAGATAGATGCACAGTGCACTGTACACGATAAAATGCAGGCAGCCCTTCGACAACACGGTATTTTATAACACGGTTTCGCTAGAACACGATTCATAAATTACGAGAACTCTCCTACAACACGGCATCCTATAATACGGTTTCGCTCTAACGCGATAAGAAAATTGGGAAAACCTTTATGCAACACTGCACTTTTTCAGTCACGACGAAGCTTGCCGTCTTAACCGTTCGAGTCGCGGAAATTTTTGAAAAAATACGCTCGAAAAACTAGCACTCGTCTTATTTTGCGTCGAAAATGAAGCAGCTGCGTGATGTAAGTACGCGCGTCGCTAAACATGAGCACGAAGAAATTTATTAAATTAAAGTTGCGTAGAATTAAAATAGTATTTTTGTCTTATTTTTGTTTTGTGTTGTACATACATTTATATTTTTAATAAAAATTAAGTTTCTTATGTAGAATTAAAAAGAAAATTTGTTTTTAATAATTTTTCGGAACGCAATCCCCCTTTTTGTATAGACTCTGCGTCTCATGCAACACGGTTTTACGCAACGCGACATTTTCTAGGAACCTATCTACCGTGTTATAGGAGGGTTACCTGTACATGCAAAAGCAAACCATATTTTTGTTTAGAATATTTTAATAACTGTAAATTAGAATTAACGCGTTAATTTTTAACTTTGATACTGTCTGGCCCAGTGATCGACGCTGTCCGAACTAAAAATCTACTGTCTACGAGGTGTTCAACGTGTTAAATAGTAAATGGTACGAAGTAAAGCTCTATCTTACGCAAGAAAGCTTGGGAACCCGTAAACCTTGGTGAAAAATCGAAGATGGACGCAGGACGCGCTGAAACGAAGTTGAAAAGCGTAACATGGTCCAAGAAAGAGAAATAGGAATTTATAGTTATTCATCTTCCTCGCATCACTACAATTATCTTCATTCGCGCAAAATACATCTAGCTACTCATTAGAGATTGGTAATTCTAGTGTTAAATCCGCCGTGTTAACGCTAATAACGCAAGCCAACACGAGGATTAACTGGTTTTTCCCGATAAACTCGATGCGAAAACAAGTTCAGAAGGATCTCCGAATCGTTAAGCTCTTCTTCGCAAAGAAGTTTTCTCGTGTTCCAAATGTGAACGCCTGTTTGGGGATTTCAAGGTAGCGAGACGGTAGAACGGCTCTGTATAACCCTTTGACTGCCACGTCGAAATCATACGTTTCACCCAGGACGCCACGGAATTATTTTTATTATTCAAAGCATATAATGGCGAAATAATAACGAATCGATGTTAGAAGGCAATATTTTTATCAAATGGAGCGTTTCTCTTACTGGTGGTCACGGGTGACCCCCGTGGAGCCTTAGTAACGGTTCGACGAAGATTACGGCACGAATTGCAAAAAAAAAGAAGGACGAGCGTACCTGGAACGAAAATTTTGCAGGGAATGTTAGAAAAAAATTCCAAACTATTTGGGTGAAAAATTGCTAAAAATAAGACCAAGAAGGTGACCACTTATTGTCCGGATTGTATTGGTGCGCTGCATTTATGTTTGGAGTGCTTTAACAAAGTGCACCGTTAGATGCAAGATTTATTCTAACATTTTGTTATTCTTTATTGTTCTAATAAAAAATTTTAATCGTTCGATAGGGCACATTTTATTTCAACGTATCTTCTATACATCGGCCATATTCTAATACGCTAACTCTCGATTTTCATTTAGTTTTTTACAATTGTAAAAAGTTGAAAGGCTCTGGTCACCCATGACCACCGTGGTGTCACGGGAGAAACCGTTGCCGGTCATATGTGACCACCATGGCAGTCAAAGTGTTAAGGAATAGAGATTACCTTCTCGTATACTCTGTCTAAGGAATTCTTGGAAATTTCCATCGCGTTTGAATGATTTGAATTTATAAATAAGAAAGAAATGAGATATGTGAAAGAAAGGAGTCTAGATATCGCGTGAAAAGAAGTTTCGGAAATTTTTCTCGCGTTTGAAGAGACGGATAACTTAATTTCGTAGTTGGTTTCTAGGTGGAAAATAGATGCGGAATGTTGGTTCTACGTTTCAGACGTTAGATCACGGAGAGAATATTTCCAGCGATGGAGAATCGTAGTTGTATAACCAATCGTGTAGCAGAGTAACGAGATAATGTCTCGCTGTCTCTGTTGATACGAGAAATCACGAGTGATTGCGTTCCGATCGATTTATCATGTCACTTTTCCTCGCTGAGTACAGTCTTTTGCAAAAGGCAGCATATTCTACACGTTTCTTCTCGAATTCTTCGAGTTTGCAAGAAGATCGAAAGCAAAAACTCTCGTACATCCGAATTCTATATCAACTTCCAAGCCGATTACAGTACACATTTGAAAAATTCAACTTTTCGAGCCTCTGCAATGGGATAATCCATCTGAGTATGCTACAATTCATTTCGACAAATTTTTGAGTATCATGGAAGAAAGCGATCCCAATAGAGAACGTATATTTCAAGTATATAGAGCGATTGAAAAAGACACAGCGTGTTATAGAAATCTTTATGAAGAAAATGAACTTGCACCACTTTCGAAATAAACGGTCCAAATGCCCATCGGCTTATTCTCCATTTGTTATTCGCCCAATTATACCACCGATACGTATCAGAGGAATCGTGATAATAATTATACGATAATCGTTTGATAGCATTGGATAACAAAGCGAGGTTGGAAACCTTTTTATCTTAAAATTATGCAGTTTTAGATTTACTCGTTATCACTTATTTCAAGAGAATACAGGCGGACCTCGACTTTCGCACAATTCGATGTTTCGCGCATTTTGAAAAACTCAACTTTTCAAGCCTCTGCAGTCGAGCAGGCTACAATTCGTGCATCGTTGCGACGCGTTTTGGAATTACCGGCGAATTCCGACGGGTTTGCAAGGCCGTCGCGCGTACGCTCCATATGTTACCCGGCAAATTAATATCGGGCAACCGTTTGAAAAAGTACACGAGCAAGGAGAGGAGCTGATAGGCCGCGAACGATAGACTACAACCGATTCGTACACCGATCGTTCGATGATTCGTGAGAAATTGCGTTAGAGAGACTTAGAGATAAGGTCGGATGCGAAGGAACGACTGTAGAACCGATTGATCGTTGCAGTTCGAAGTCAAGATGACCACTCGAATCTGACTCGTGCGTTATAGTCAGAGGTCGAGAGAACGACTGTTATAGTAGAAAGTGAAGCGAAGACTGTTTCGTTAGAAGCGAAGACTAGCTGCTCGATTTTTCCGAGCAATCGAGCCGCGGAAAATCGGGAGTTTGCTAATGGGCAGGTTAGAAAATTCCCAAGTTTTTGCTATTCTGGGTCTTCCGGGCCCGTCTTTGTTTCGCGACGGAACAAGCGTCTTAACAAATTTTTGACTATTATAGAAGAATGCGATCTCACTTGAGATATACGTTCTCCATTGGGATCCATGATAGTGAAAAATTTGTCAAGACGCGTGAAGACTTCATTCGTATTTTTAATTGTCAAAGTCCTGGTCGTGACAACAATGTATCTACAACGTGGCCATCTTGACTCACATTGTTCCTTTAGAAGAGACACCAGACTGCAGAGGATTAAGCAGACTGAATAAAATATTTACTCCGATTTTAACCCTTTGCACTCGGTGATGTTTTATCTACGAAAGAGTAGAAATTTACAGATTTTCTGGTATAAAACTGACAATATTTTTTTGAGTGGTAAATGAAGAACCGTATAACAATTAACACGTTGAATTATTTGATTTCGATATTTCGCATGTTACTACATTATCTTTAATTTGATATGTTAATTGATATGGATCTTTAGAATCTCATGGTGACCGACAGTCGCCATTCGAGTGCAAGGAGTTAATACGATAATTATTCAATTATTATTGGATCCCTCAGAAAGCCGGTATTTTCAATAAAAATAATACCGACTTTTCATCAGCAAACAAGATTTGTCATCCTTGTCTACTAACTCTAAATAGCGTCCAATTATATAACACCGATTAAATTAGAAACACTGTTTGGTATGGAAAAAGGAAAATCCATTACAATATATTAAAACATTGCGGACGGCGCTTTAAAAAAACAAAACCTCTCAAAGACAGCACATTTTAAACGTTCTATAATTATAATTAACAAGTAGAAAACATGTATAAACATATTACTATTATCTGTGTGGCATTAAATTCGCATTTAATATACTTCTATATTATTACATGTTTTTTAAACCTTACCTTGTATTTAATATATATATAATTTTTTTAAAGTTTTAGAGTGTAATATCTGGTAAAGTACACACCGATATAGAATGCTGCATGACACAATTTCAACAGCTTATAACTACGAATGTTTTTTTCAAAAGCTGTTTCCTTACAAATAAAAGCATTTTTATAATATTTTAAAATATAGGACAATAATAGCAATTTTTAACGTACACTTAGCAAGACGATATGCATGAATCTATTGGTTATACTAACGTCTATTTTTACATATTATTCGTATCAATATCTACTTTATTTTGAAAATATCTACATAAAAATGAAAGACACCTTATTACCTTAATAATCCAAATAACACATTTACTCCAGCTTGTTCTGATTTTTCTTTCTAAAAAGAATAAAAACTAGAAAACTCGTGATCCATCTGCAACGTTCGATTTTATAAAACCGATAAATCTCGTCATCCATACGCAATGTGTTAAAATCGACTGGAATGGCGAAATAAATCTGCGAGAATATTTCCCGAGCGATGGTAGCAAGAAATATCGATAATTCTCAGATCACGGACGTTAACTTCGCTATCGAATCGTTAGCAACGCTGGACGAAGAGAAAACACGGTTTGCTGCTAGGCTAATTCGATTTCGCAAAAAGCACGGTGCGCGATCGTTGTCGATCGCCGGTGAAAATTGCGAGAAAAAGAGGGACCGGTTGATGGCAGAAATCTGCGAGGAAAGTAAAACTCCTCTCTCTCTCCGTGAAAACTCTATAGATTTTACTGGAATTTTCGCCAGCCATATAAGAAAAGTTAAAAGAAAGCCACGGTTCGGTAAAGAGAAGGCTCGTATAAAAGGGTCGCAGAAAATTCATGGGGTTTTTCGCTGGTTCTCCGTTCGAGAATTGTGCATGCCCCGTAAGGGAATCAGGCGCGACAAAATTTCATTAAAATCGGAGCGATTGCCCCGCCAGAGGGACGGTTACTTTAATGTTTACCTTGCCTTCGTTAACGAACGAGAGTACCTTTTAACGTAATTAGGCCGGTGTAATCTAATAACGATATACAATCGATGCACTCGGCGGTGGAAAGGGGGTTGAAGGTTCAAATTGACGCGGCGTCGTCGAGTTGAGTGTAACAACCAGAGAGAGAAGGAGAGAGAGAGGATAACGTTTACGTGTGCGAGTAATATAACTTGAGTTGATTGAATAATGAGGCTAATTTGCGCATCCGGACGAAAGGTAAATTTTCGGCCTGCCAGCGTTCCTCGTTACTCGCCTATTCCTACTTTGCATAAATTTCCCGATTGTTTCGCGCTTGTTCGGCCAGTTATAATTTATAGAACCGACTGGCAGACTCTGGATCGCGATTTATCCCTCGACATGGGGTTGAATGATGGATTCTGGGGGTGTTAATCCATTGCACTCGGTGGTTTTTGCGTTACAGAAATAAAAATACGAAGATCTTCTAGTAACGATTTTTTTAAAACGGTAAATAAGATATTCTATGGAAATTGAGACGTGGTATTATTTTATCTCGACAAGCATCGGTGGGTAATTTTAACCCTCTATGGAGCCGAATTTTCACATATGGGGTATCACCGAGCTTAGAGAAACGTAAGAAAAGCTTCTTATTCATGGTGAAAAATTCTTCGAGTGCTAAGGGTTAATTGATATATCAAATTTAAAATTACTCACCGATGCGTGGACTGTTGAGATAAAGTAATTCCATATCTTAGTTTTCATAGGATTTCTTATTTACCGTTTTACAAATATCGGTAGCTTAGAAATCTTCGAATTACTATTTTTCTGTAACGAAAAAATCACCGAGTGCAAAGGGTTAAAGGTTTATTCGACGTATAATTTTTTTTTAAGTGAAAACCGGCATGAATTTATGGGACGACCTAATAACTAAAATAACTCACGACGATTCGAAATCATTTCCGAGAAATAAAATTGAGTATAACGTAAAGATAATACTGATCGATCGGAACTGCAACTACCCTCTTTTCCCAACCCTGCAACTACCCCGATAAAAATATGGGACCCGAGACGGGAAAACCCTTCGATTTCGAGTTACCCTATTCGGGAAGAAGCGATGTTTATGGGGAAAACACTTGCGTCGAATAAAAGCACCGAAACCGATCTGTCTTAAAAGCACAGCGATTGTTCAACCCTTCATGGGCCGAATTTTTGTTTTAACTCGAAGAAAATTGTGGGAACGAAAAATCAGAAATTATAAACCTATGTATGCAAATGAAAACAAATTTTTACGTTTAAACGATTTTATTGCGATGTATTCGCTATGTGACTTTCAAGTCACACCGGTCTATGAAGTTTGCTTTGGAGTCATTAGGGCAATCTCCTTTCCGAGGGCGATAGCAACGATTATTATTCATCTGTGATAGTGATTGCCAAACAATTTTTTGTGGTCCTGCATCTTCCTCGTCTGACGAGGATTGAGTACTAAATTCGTCGTCGCTATCAATGACATTTATCCGTCGTCGGGGAAATACTACCACATCTTCATCGGACTCAGAATCTAATAAAGAATCATCGGATCTATCATCTCTAATGCGTCTAATTCTAATTCCTCGGTTATTTCTATTGGATTTTGTATTCATCTTTGGGTATACGATGTATAAATCTGAAAACGGGAGAATACACAAGCTTTATCCTAAATGTACCGAAATCTGCCACAATAGCCCACTGTGACCTCAAAGTTACAAAACTGTATCATCGAAAACAGTAACAAATTGAAAATTGAAATGCAAACAAATAGGTTGTTATCGATATACTAACCCAGAGTTATTATGTCCACTATTTTTAGTTTGGTAATCACTGACAAAAGCACAAATAATATCAATTGGTTCAAATGGTTTCGCGTAGTTTTACTGCCGACAGTTTGCACGGCATTTATTTTGTTATTTCAGGTTGATGAGCCTAGCAATGGTCATGAATACTAGTATTAGTTGTGTTGGCACGTCATAGAGTTAAGATTTATGCGCCAACTCATGAAAAAAGCTATAATCATTTTGTGAAATGTTCATAAATTAAAATGTGACCTGAAAGTTACACGGGCCCATAGAGGGTTAAATTTGATATATCAATTAACATCCATCTTTAGAATCTAATTAAATAGCGACTGAGAGTCACCTCTCGAGTACAAAAGATTAAAACGGTGAAACCGTTTTGATTATGCCAACGCGAAGACTTTAAACCTGCCATAACCGGTCATGTTTTAGTAAACGAAAAAATGAACAGTTTGAAAATTTTACGAGACGTTGCCGAATAGATAAGACAAACGTACGAGTGATACATTTTCCTATAAAACTTCGTTTTTATTTAATAAATCGGCGTTGAAGATCGGCAAAATAGGGGTTGAAGGTACGATAGAAATTTTTGGGAAAAAGGAGGATTAAAAATGATTATCTCGAACGGTATTTCGAGAAGGAATTTAGGCGAATCTTATGCTAGATCTAGCGTTGCTAGGTGTGTTATTAAAATTAGACACTGTTATCATTCATCTGCTTGACAAGTAACTTTCATAATCGCTATCGAATTCGTGATCACTTTCGAAAGAATCATTCAACTCATCTTCACTTTCAAATTATGAGCTTTCATCAATTTCAAAGCATTCTTCGCTTATGTTATTTATTTTTTGCAATAACTCCTTCTTCCTTAAAATGCATTAAAAAAAAAAGAAAATGCATTAATCGAACGAAACTGACGCGAAACAAAGATCACGAGTTTACTCGTGACCGGTCAACAATGTGTTAATTTAAAATTTGTAAAGGTGTGTTTGGACACTTCTTGATAGAAATAGTGATAAGGTGTTATTTGCAGAGAATTGCGGGAAGAAAGGTTCGAAGTACCTCATCATACTCGAGTTTACTTACTTGAGAATATCTTTGATGTTCCTCGAGAGCTGCTTTGGACAGCGAATGATGACGCGGCTGAAGAGGAATCGCTGTTTAATTAGTGCGAGCTTTCTGATTACGTGGAATTGTTGTTTGATAGCGGTTCCTCGAGTTATTCGCGTATAAGTACTCGTATTAATAATTTACGAGGATAAAGTTGCGCGATATATTTCTCTTCCGTTTCTCTTGGATCGTTTTCACCACGCTATGCCGCCCTGGATTTAATTTTACTTCCATTTCGCGAAAAGATCCTTGTAACGTTCGATATTGATGCATATCAAATGTCGGATTTTTGAGTGAATATATAAAACTGCATATCTTATTTCAAAAGATCTTCGATACACTTTTCCCAACGAGACTTCAAAGCATAGATGCCTGTCTTAAAAAAATTCTGATCTTTAGAATCGATAAACTCTGATATCGAATTTTTCAAACTGTCTTCATTTTCATACTGTTTAGCTCGTAAAAACCGTTCTAAATGTTTAAAAAAATGAAAGTCGGTTGGCGAGAGATCCGGTGAATAGACTGGGTGCTGCAAAACTTCATATTTCAATGGCTCTCGATGAAATCGGGATAGTAACGATGAGCATACGTTCAACCGATCCAGCTTATTTCGCTCAGTTAGTTCGTGCGGTACCCACTTATCCATTTTCTTCACCTTGCCAATTTCAGAAAGACGTCGCAATATTGTTGTATGGTCAATTTTCATCCTGGTAGCCTGTTCCCTCGTGGATACAGTTGGATCCGCTTCCACCAATGCCTTCGGATCATCATTTTTCACAGACGTTTTGGGTCTCCGACGCGGATCATTTTGTAGCGAAAAATCACCGGACCTAAATTTTTCAAACCAACGCTGCACTTTTCGATCATTAACTGTATTCTCCCCAAACGCTTGGTTTATGTTGCGTGCAGCTTTTGCAGCGTTATTTCCAAGTTTATACTCGTACAAAAAAATTATACGAATATCGTTTAGATTCATATCGGTAGAAAATTCAAATCAAATAACAAAAGGGAACGCTTTCGAGAAAATCTCCTTTGTTGAAATGTGACTCTGGCAATGGACAGTACGACTATAAACGAGGTTATGTCAAAACCAAAAGTATAACGAAAAACAGGAAGACAAACGTTCGCATGTAAAAAAATCCGACATTTCGTTTGTATGAATCTAATAATTTATTTCGTTTAATTCCGTCTTATATCCTCGCAATTACGAAGTTAATCGAGATCGATATTCGTGAATCTTTATTTCCGTAAGAGGAAATTAACCGAGTGAAACACTGGTAAACCGGAATAATTCCCTGAGTTTCGCGGATTTCCTTTCGGCGGATCCGTGTTTTTCCGGATAAGAAGCGCGGTAAGTAAATAGAAAGTGGAAGAATATGGGGCGCGAGGAAGTTGGAAGTCTAAATCGACTTGCGAGTTTCTGTCGCGAGCTGCTAGCTGCTGTTGACGCTAAGTAAGTGCTTGAAGCGCAGTTTTCGGATTGTCACGAGCGTCGGAGTTGCTGAAGCTGCTAAACACGAGCTCAGCGATTTTCGTCTTATAAAACAGATAGCGTACCGTTGCATACGTCGGTGTTTTATCAGCGTTTAACGGATTCTTATTACCGAGGATTAACATTATGTAATCCTCTCCATAGCCGTCCTTAAATTAACGCCTTTAAATTCGCGAAAAAGAGACACCGAATAGATACGAGCGAAGATTCAATTTCGTTTCGTTGAAATATCGCGAGAATTTTTATGTAATACTCGAATCTTGTTAACGCGACTCTCGTTATTAACGCGAGGTTTCGGGCGCTATTTCAAATTAACCCAACGTTTCCCGCGTTGTAAATTAAATTTTTAACTCGCTTGAACTTTGTCGAAATAAAGCAGAATCGAAACTGAAAATTCTACGGCGAAATAACTTTCTCGAAACGAAGCAGAATCGAAATTGAAAATTCCGAGGCGAAATAACTTTTTCGAAACGAAGCAGAATCGAAACTGAAAATTCTAAGGCGAAATAACTTTTTCGAAACGAAGCAGAATCGAAATTGAAAATTCCGAGGCGAAATAACTTTTTCGAAACGAAGCAGAATCGAAATTGAAAATTCCAAGGCAAATTAATCCAACATTTCCCTCGTTAAATCTCCTTTAATTCGCTCGAACTTTCTAGAAATAAAACAGAATTGAAACTGAAAATTCCAAAGCGAAATAATTTTTTCTAAACTACGCAGAATCGAAACTGCGAATTCCGAAGTCAAGTAACTTTCTGGAAACGAAGCATAATCGAAACTGAAAATTCCAAGGCGAATTAACCCAACGTTTCTTGCGTTAAATCTCCTTTGATTCGCTCGAATTTTTTCGAAACGAAGCAGAATCGAAACTGAAAATTCCAAGGCGAAATAACTTTTCTGTAAACAAAGCAGAATCGAAATTGATAATTCGAAGGCACGGTAACATTTCCGAAAAAAGGTATAATCGAAACTGAAATTTCCAAGGCGAATTAACCTAACATTTCCCGCTTTAAATCTCCTTTCATTTCCTCGATTTTTCTCGAAACGAAGCCGAATCGAAACTGAAAATTCCAAGGCGAAGTAACTTTTTCGAAACGAAGCAGAGTTTAAACTAAAAATTCCAAGGCGAAGTAACTTTTTCGAAACGTAACAGAATCAAAACTATATATTCCAAGGCGAAGTAACTTTTTCGAGACGTAACAGAATCAAAACTAAAAATTCCAAGGCGAAGTAACTTTTTCGAGACGTAACAGAATCAAAACTAAAAATTCCAAGGCGAAGTAACTTTTTCGAAACGTAACAGAATCAAAATTAAAAATTCCAAGGCGAAGTAACTTTCTCAAAACGTAACAGAATCAAAACTATATATTCCAAGGCGAAGTAACTTTCTCAAAACGTAACAGAATCAAAACTAAAAATTCCAAGGCGAAGTAACTTTTTCGAAACGTAACAGAATCAAAACTAAAAATTCCAAGGCGAAGTAACTTTCTCAAAACGTAACAGAATCAAAACTAAAAATTCCAAGGCGAAGTAACTTTTTCGAAACGTAACAGAATCAAAACTAAAAATTCCAAGGCGAAGTAACTTTTTCGAACCGAAGCAGAATTTAAACTAAAAATTCCAAGGCGAAGTAACTTTTTCGAAACATAACAGAATCAAAACTAAAAATTCCAAGGCGAAGTAACTTTCTCAAAACGTAACAGAATCAAAACTAAAAATTCCAAGGCGAAGTAACTTTTTCGAAACGAAGCAGAATCTAAACTAAAAATTCAAAAGCAAATTAACCCAAAATTTCCCGCGTTAAATCTCCTTAGATTCCCTCAAACTTCCTCAAAACAAAGCCGAATGAAATCGAATCTCAAATATCCAAGATGAAATAACTCTCTTCAAACGAAACCGAATGGAAACTAAAAATTCCCATCCGAAATAAAAACACGTTACCTACCTCAGCAACCTTCAGGATCGCTATATCCCTAAGAAAAAGGTCGAGAACATTGAAAAGGGTCGTCGCGGTCTTTTATGGGGGCGCGGAACAGGAAAATTCGTGAGCCAAAACCCGACTCGTTTGCCACGATCTGATTTATCCCGGGATCTCGTTTCGCTAACTCGCTGGAGCGTGTACGCTACTCGCCGGAGAAGATCCTCTGCGAGTGGGAAGAAAAGAGACTGGCGACGATGATTTATCGGAAAAAACAGGACTGTCGAGCGTTGGTCGTTTAAAACGAGAGGACAGGCTGGCACGCGTGTCACGGCGTATTATATATTTTGGACGCCGTTTCGTCGGTGCTCTTCCTGTTCCAGGCTTAATACGGATGGATTGCCGGCCGGTGACACGATCACAGAGATGTAAATTCGTATTTAGCTCTGGGAAATTCCTGTCTTCGTCGCCGGGCAAACTCGTTCCCGAGGATTAAACCTTCCACCCCCGATAATCGTCCAGGCCAACTCGTCCGGATGCAACTTCGCTCAAAAACCCTCCAAATGGATAATAAAACGCGTAAAACGCTGCAATTGCCGATCTTTAATTTCATCTTCGATGTGGGAGAAAGAAAACGGGTTTACATTGTTTGTTTTGATAGATAAACACCTGGTGGAAGATGTTAAACAATTTATTATTGTCAAACGTGTACAAATCGGTCTGTATTGAATATTGGAGAGTTTCTCAAAGTTTATAAAATTATGAAAAATAAAATAGCGATTCTTTTGCAAATATATATTTCACGATATTAACCAATTTGTATAAGTATAATATTGTTATAATAGAGGTAACCCTCCTATAACACGGTAAATAGGTTCCTAGAAAATGTTTCGCGTTGCGCGAAACCGTGTTGTATGAAACACAGAGTCTATACAAAAAGGGAGATTGCGTAGCGAAAACTTATTAAAAACAAATTTTCTTTTTAATTCTACATAAGAGACTTAATTTTTATTAAAAATATAAATGTATGTACAACACAAAACAAAAGAAAGACAAAAATACTATTTTAATTCTACGCAACTTTAATTTAATAAATTTCTTCGTGCTCATGTTTAGCGACGCGCGTACTTACATCACGCAGCTGCTTCATTTTCGACGCGAAATAAGACGAGTGCTAGTTTTTCGAGCGTATTTTTTCAAAAATTTCTGTGACTCGAACGGTTAAGACGGCAAGCTTCGTCGCGACTGAAAAAGTACAGTGTTGCATAAAGGTTTTTCCAATTTTCTTATCGCGTTAGAGCGAAACCGTATTATAGGATGCCGTGTTGTAGGAGAGTTCTCGCAATTTATGAATCGTGTTCTAGCGAAACCGTGTTATAGAATACCGTGTTGTAGGAGGGAAGATGTAGCCTCAATTTCTTTTTCTGAAGTCGTCCTAGTTCCTCGCAATCTTCAAATTCGAATACATGAAATTATTTTCATTTCTCGTCGAACCGAGCGTAGAAAAACGGACCAACGAGATTTTGTTTTTCGAAAGTGCACAAACTTTTCATACACATTCGTTCGATGAATCCAAATCTGAATGGAAAAAGCGCGTACCCACTCAGGTTCGTGAAATAAATAAATAGAAAGTATCGAATATCTTCCCATTTTTACGGAAATATTCCATAAGTAATATTTAGTAACAAAATAATAGTTTCTTCCAAATAATCTGCTAGATTACTGCTTTTATTGCATAATTATGATTTTATTGCTTATTTATATTTATAGATTAACACTAAACGTACCGACATCTTACCATAGGTGATCATTGACCCCTTGTGAAATAAACCTTGATTTTTCTTAAAAAATTCTTTATTTACTAAAGGAAATAATTTGCAACGTCATTTCTGATTTCGTATAAAATTAAACACACATTTTCTCTGAAAGTAAGCGATGGTCTTCCGATTGCCGGCCCTTTTCGGATTCGCTGCCAAACAGTTCCATCAAGAGCCGTGACAGTGTCTTCAAAATCCTGTTCACTATCACTTTCAGAATCCGAGAAAAATCTTTGGCACCTCTGTCGTCTACGGAGATTCAAAAAATACCCAGTTTCATCGGCAACCACATTATCATCCTGTGTTTCCTCATTGTCTGGAAAATCACTTTGACTCTCGCTTTGATCATCTTCTGGTATTGAATCTTCTTCACCTGAATTCGCTTCGTTTATTCGTCGAATTCTTTCCAACTCTCTCCTTGACCGTGCGGACATGTTCAAGGTTGCAGTGAAAAAGAGTCATTCGAGAAGCGTATCT
>NW_027470462.1:0-37665 GCF_051020765.1 Lasioglossum baleicum
TTCGCAGGGACACAGCAACGTCCTTGACTTTAATCCAGCTTTAACCGATTTTCATCGAAATTGGATCTGTCCCGTCTGACGGCGAGGAAGATGATGAAGAAAAAACTCGGCGAGATTAGGGGAAAAAGCGAGGCGAACGGTTTATTTAATGATTCAGAAGCGAGAGCATTGTGGCCCGAGCAACGGTAGACGAGCTATAAGGTCAAGGTGATCTAACGAAACGCTGCCTCTTGAGAACTGGGCCCCAGCGAACCCAAATTAAAATCAACGACTAAATTCCGAGACTCGGATGCTGCCACGAATTACCGACTTTCTTCGGCGAGAAGGGAATATAAGAATATTAGTCGAGATGTATAAATGAAAGTAGAGTTTCGATTAGGGGTTGATTTTAAAAATGGAAAATTATAACAGGGATGGGAGATGGGATGAAATTGTCGCGAAGTGATGAGAGCTCAGCTGTGTTGAAAAATTAAAGGGAAATATAGAGGAATATGTAAAGTTTGATATGATTAAATGTAGAGCTACATAGGGGTTGATTTTAAAAATGGAAAATTATAACAGGGATGGGAGATGGGATGAAATTGTCGCGAAGTGATGAGAGCTTAGCTGTGTTGAAAAATTAAAAAGAAATATAGAGGAATATGTAAAGTTTGATATAATTAAATGTAGAGCTACATAGGGGTTGATTTTAAAAATGGAAAATTATAACAGGGATGGGAGATGGGATGAAATTATCGCCAAGTGATAAGAGCTTAGCTGTGTTGAAAAAATTAAAAAGAAATATAGAGGAATATGTAAAGTTTGATATGATTAAATGTAGAGCTACATAGGGGTTGATTGAGAGTCTAAACGTAAGTCTAAAATGGTGGATAGAGTATTTGTGAATTGGTCACGATTTTCGAAAGGATTGTATTTTGATAAATTAGTAAAATCGACATATTTGGGTACAAAAATGAAAAAAAGAGGTAGAAGAATATTTAAAGTTTGGTGGAATTGAAAATGCAATGAAATAGGGGTTGATTTCGAGTCCAAAAATAAGTTTAAAATGGTGGATGGAGTATTTGAAAATTGGTTATGGTTTTTAAAGGAATCGTATTTTGAGAAATTATCAAGAATCACATATTTTGGTCCAAAAATGAAAAAAAAAGGTTGAAGAATATTCAAAGTTTTGTGGAATTGAAAATGCAATCATATGGAGGTTGATTGCGAGCCCAAAAATAAGTTTAAAATGGTGGATAAAATATTAAAAAATTGGTCACGATTTTCGAAAGGATCGTATTTTTTAAAATTACTAAAAACGACATATTTGGGTCCAAAAATGAAAAAAAAAAGTTGAAGAATATTCAAAGTTTTGTGGAATTGAAAATGCAATCATATGGAGGTTGATTGCGAGCCCAAAAATAAGTTTAAAATGGTGGACAAAATATTAAAAAATTGGTCATGATTTTCGAAAGGATCGTATTTTTTAAAATTACTAAAAACGACATATTTGGGTCCAAAAATGAAAAAAGAGGTAGAAGAATATTCAAAGTCTCGTGGAATTGAACATAAAATCAAATAGGGGTTGATTTCCAGCCCAAAAATAAGTTTAAAATGGTGGATAGAGTATTTAAAAATTGGTTATGGTCTTCAAAGGAATTTTATTTTGAGAAATTATCAAGAATCACACATTTGCGTTCAAAAATGAAAAAATGAGGTAGAAGAATATTCAAAGTCTCGTGGAATTGAAAATAAAATCAAATAGGGGTTGATTTCGAGTCCAAAAATAAGTTTAAAATGGTGGATAGAGTATTTAAAAATTGGTTATGGTGTTTAAAGGAATCGTATTTTGAGAAATTATCAAGAATCACACATTTGGGTCCAAAAATGAAAAAGAAAGATAGAAGAACATTCAAAGTCTCGTAGAATTGAAAATAAAATCAAACAGGCGTTGATTTCGAGTCCAAAAATAAGTTTAAAATGGTGGATAGAGTATTTAAAATTGGTTATGGTCTTCAAAGGAATCGTATTTTGAGAAATTATCAAAAATAACATATTTGTGATGTAATATGGAATAAATAGTATGGCAAGGGGTTAACATCCGTTGTACAAAAAGTCCAAAATTTAAATCTGCAGAAATGATTAAACTTAGAGAATAATGTTAACTTAAAATTTGAAAGGTGTCTTTTGACACTTCTTGGTAGAAATAGCGTTAAAGCATCCGTCCTGAAAGGGTTAACCCTTTGCACTCCAGAGGTGACTCTCAGTCACCATTCGTTTTAATGCCATAGCTAGAATTCGAATAATCGATAATAACTATTGTAGCAAGCTTAATTTTAGGAAAGTAGTATTACAGGATAACATCAAAGTTACCGATAGACAAATATTGTTTTCTCGAAATCAAACGTTGAGTTTCACGAGCTTTAGGGGAACGAAGCGCGAATCGACGAAAGCTTTAAAAGAGAGACCTTCGACGGTATATGCAGATACTTTTTCGAGATTTCAGAGACTAGAGAGATTTGTGAGATCCGAGAATATCGTCGTGAAATTCGAAGAAGCGTTTTTCTCTTCCCACATCGTTAAAGAGTGAAATTTCGCGAGTTCTATTAGTTCCTTTAACTGTTCTCGTTGTATCTTCGATTCTTTCTATAAACCAAGGCGAAAGAAAACTCACCTTTGGTTTTCTACGCTATATTAAAAGTAACTACACGCGAAATATCGAAATAAAATACTTCCGTTCGTTCCAAAGGCAAACGTATAATTTTCTTTGTATATTTTCACATATGGGGTATCATCGAGCTTATAGAAACGTAAGAAAAGCTTCTTCTTGGTAGCGAAAAATTCTTCGAGTGAAAAGGGTTGAATGTAAAACCACACGTACGATTTGCATCGTACGAATTGTGATTTATATATAAGGGTTAATTCGCTTGGTAAGGGTGCTGGTTGAAGGATCGATCGGTAGCAAGCAGCGAATACACGTCGGATACGAATTTGCAGGCTGTGAAACGGCAAAGAAAATTTCTCTGCGGCCGCAGCGCGTTTAATCCATTAGCGACCAATGACACTTGTTCTTCTCGCGGCTAGAGGGGGAGTGGAAGGCGGGTTTCGTCCGCAATAAAAACGGGGTCAAACCCCCTCTTGTGGGCCAAGGTGTCGCACGTGTTAGGTGATCTCCGCTTTCAGTAACAATCGTGCAGCGCGCACGTCCGCGAGAATTATTAATCGTACTATTTGCCGCTCGGGTACCGAGATACCGATCTCGGCCACCACGTGGTCTGCCTCTTTCACACGGACAGAGCCATCGGGGACCAAGCCTTCTACGAGGATCCCTGTTTTCTTCGAGATTTTTCTAAGCATCTGACAACGCGTAATTTTTTTTCTTTTGCTTTTTTTTTTTTTCTTTTTTATAGAGACAAATTTTGTTGGTTTGTCGTATTAATTCGTTCTTAGGGAGAATTCAAAGTTGATTGCACAATTTCGTTTAGAGCCATCGGGGACCAAAGCATTTTTCTACGAGGATCCCTGTTTTCTTCGAGATTTTTCTAAGCATCTGACAACGCGTAATTTTTATCCTTTTTTCCTTTTGCTCTTTTTTTTTTTTTTTCTTTATAGAGACAAATTTTGTTGGTTTGTCGTATTAATTCGTCCTTAGGGAGAATTCAAAGTTGATTGCACAATTTCATTTAGAGCCATCGGGGACCAAAGCATTTTTCTACGAGGATCCCTGTTTTCTTCGAGATTTTTCTAAGCATGTGACAACGCGTAATTTTTTTCCTTTTTTCCTTTTGCTTTTTTTTTTTTTTTTCTTTATAGAGACAAATTTTGTTGGATTGTCGTATTAATTCGTTCTTAGGGAGAATTCAAAGTTGATTGCACAATTTCGTTTAGAGCCATCGGGGACCAAAGAATTTTTCTACGAGGATCCCTGTTTTCTTCAAGATTTTTCCGAGCACGCGTAATTTTTTCGTTTTTTCTTATTTTCTTTTTGCTTTTTTTTTTATTGGGACAAATCTACTTTGGTTCGTCGCGTTAATTCTTTTTAGGGAGAATTCGTCGTTTGTTACTCAATTTCGTTTTTAATTTCGTTTAATTGGATTATCGTGTTAGGTTTTCTACTGGTTTTTGGAAAATATTTGGATTTTATTTAAGGTAATGTAGATTTTGATGGGGAAGATTTATTTAAGCGCGTTTGATTGCGTCGTGAGGGAATTGCGAATTTGTAGGACTGGTCCTGGATGTTATGGATTCGCGGGATTTGCTAGGGTTTTGGAATTCTTCAGGCTGACGGGATTCAGGATAATTGTGAAACTTCTGGAAAACTGAAGTGTGATTTACGAATAATTCGAAATTTTCGAAACTCTCCGCATTCGCGAAAATTAGAAAGTTCCTAAAACTCTCGGACTTCGTGAAAATTAAAAAATTCCCGAAACTGTCGGGATTCGTGAAAATTAAAAAATTCCCGAAATTCCCGTGATTCGCGACAATCGCTAAATTCCCAAAAATTCCGAAATTCCCGCAACTCTCGGAACTTACAAAACTTCCTAACTTCCCAAAACTCATCGGGACTCGCAAAAATTCCTAAATTCCCGAAACTTCCGGTACTCACACAGATTACAAAATTTCCAAAACTACCGTGAATCGCGACAATCACTAAATTCCCAAAAATTCCCTAAAATTCCTAACTTCCCGCAACTGTCCAAACTTACAAAACTTCCTAACTTCCCAAAACCCATCGGTACTCGCAAAAATTCGTAAATTCCCAAAACTCCCGATCCTCGCAAAGATTACAAAATTTCCAAAATTCCCGTGATTCGCAAAAACCACAAAATTCCCCAAAAATTCCAAAATTCCCCAAAAATTCCAAAATTCCTGCAACTCTCGGAACTTACAAAACTTCCTAACTTCCCAAAACCCATCGGTACTTACAAAAATTCCTAAATTCCCGAAACTCCCGTGATTCGCAACAATCGCAAAATTCCCCCCAAAATTCCTAATTCCCGCAACTTTCAGAACTTACAAAACTTCATAACTTTCCAAAACCCCTCGGTAATCGCAAAAATTCCTAAATTCCCAAAACTTCCGGTACCTCACACAGATTACAAAATTTCCAGAGCTATCGTGATTCGCGACAATCGCTAAATTCCCAAAAATTCCTAAATTCCCGCAACTCTCCAAACTTACAAAAATTCCTAACTTCCCAAAACCCATCGGGACTCGCAAAAATTCCTAAATTCCCAAAACTCCCGATACTCGCAAAGATTACAAAATTCCCAAAACTCCCGTGATTCGCAAAAACCACAAAATTCCCCCAAAATTCCAAAATTCCCGCAACTCTCGGAACTTACAAAAATTCCTAACTTTCCAAAACCCATCGGTACTCACAAAAATTCCTAATTCCCGAAACTCCCGTGATTCGCAACAATCGCGAAATTCCCCAAAATTCAAAAATTCCCGTAACTCTTGGAACTTACAAAAATTCCTAACTTTCCAAAACCCATCGGTACTCGCAAAAATTCCTAAATTCCCGAAATTCCCGAAATTCCCGTGATTCGCGAAAATCGCAAAA
The DNA here is from genome assembly GCF_051020765.1 of Lasioglossum baleicum. Classification (NCBI taxonomy): domain Eukaryota; kingdom Metazoa; phylum Arthropoda; class Insecta; order Hymenoptera; family Halictidae; genus Lasioglossum; species Lasioglossum baleicum. Next base: position 5,546 of record NW_027470462.1, read on the forward strand.
TTCCCCCCAAAATTCCTAAATTCCCGCAACTCTCCAAACTTACAAAACTTCCTAACTTTCCAAAACCCATCGGTACTCACAAAAATTCCTAAATTCCCGAAATTCCCGTGATTCGCGAAAATCGCAAAATTCCCCAAAAATTCCAAAATTCCCGTAACTCTGGGTACTCTGGAAAATCTGCAAACGTCTCTCTGGAATCGCGCTAAATCCGAGGATGTAAAAAAAATGCTCGCGTGTGGTGACGCGGACGCGTAGGAAATTCCCGGCATCCATCCCCACGTCTATCCGGACGCGTGTGGGGTGCAACCCCCTAGCAGATATCCGAAACGCAATGTTGTCGAGAGCGATCCGCGGATCGGATGTGCACAGGGGTTGGCCTCGTGCGTGTGCGTTAATCGAAAAAGGAAAAAGGAAGGAAACGAGAGAGGGAGGGGATGGGAATCGCTGTCTGTGTGCACCGTGTTTAATAAATCGACCGCGGGTATAAAAGAAATGGAATAAAACGAGGCTGGCAGACACTTGGCAATTATCGATTCGTCTGCTGGCGAACGAACGAATGGTTGTGCAGGGAGGTTGCGTGGATCTCGTTGTTCGATGTTGCTTGAATTTCTTTTTTTTTTCTCCCCTCTCTTTCTCCCCCGGGACGGTCAATCATCTTGTTTTTTTTTTTTTTTTTTTCGGTGGAAATAGGAAAAAAAGTATTCGCAACGCGACGATTTTCCCGGCGATTCGTCTTCCGTGCACGCGGTATTGTTGGCAGTCTGTTATCCCGGTGACAGATGCACCGGGGGTAAACAGAGTGGAAATTTTCATGGAAAAAATGGAGAATTTAAAGTAATTCTCGTCATTTCTTTATCCTTTTTTTTTCCTTCGGGAGAAGAGATCGTTTAATTCGATACTTTGAAAGTTAATTTTTCTAGAATTACTATGCTGGAATTATAAAATTCGTGTAATTATAGCGAAATGTAGAGCTGTGTGATAAATTTCCTTAGAACCCCTAAATATTCCCTATATATTATATTGCACCTGACATATTCTATAAACTAAAGAATCTCTAAAAAAAATCCCAATGATATTTAGAAAGAAACTTACTTCATTTTCTAGTGGTATCTGGTTTAATCTCTTACTTTGTTATTTGAGTTGGTGGGTAGCATACTTAAAAGTTCTAAATATTCCCTATACACTCTATTACACCTGACATCTTCTATAAACTAAGGAATCTCTAAAAAAAAATTCGAATAATATCAAGAAAGCAACTTACTTCATTTTCTAGTGGAATCTGGTTTAATCTCTTGCTTTGTTATTTAAGTTGGTGGGTAGCATACCGAACAGCAAAGCCGGTCACACGTCGAGCCACTTCGTGCGAACGCGGCGAAGAATAACACGTAACTGGCAAGTCGAGACTCGTGAGACAGGAAAACATCGACGAAAATTAACCTCGAGCCTGACCAGTGATGTTTATATACATTGGGTCCCGGCTACAAACCACGCCTTTTACTCGTCGCACACATGTCTGCCCCGATTTCCGTACCGCGAGTCGCTCGTGACATCGCGGACAAAGGAAAAATTCGATAGAAAAGCGTCAGAAAAAATCACTAGAGGCACTCAGAAAAATTCACTAGAAGAACCTAGAAAAAATCACTAGAAAAACCGCAGAAAAATTACTAGAGATACCCAGAGAAAATCACTAGAAGAATCTCAGAACAAATCACTAGGGCACCGCAAAAAATCACTAGAGGGATCCAGAAAAAATTACTAGTGTGATCTCAAAAGAAATCACTAGAGGGACCCAGAAAACTCCTAGGGAGAGCTAGGAAAAAAGTCACTAGAAGAATCTCAGAACGAATCACTAGACAGACGCAATATAATATCACTAGGAGGGCCGAGAAAAAATTACTAGAAGAATCACAGAACAAATCACTAGAGGGATTCAGGAAAATCACTAGACGGACCAAGTATAAAATCACTAGAAGGGCCTAGAAAAAATTACTAGTACAATCTCAGAACAAATCGCTAGAGGGGCTCAGAAAATCACTAAAAGGACCTAGAAAAAATTACTAGAAGAATCTCAGAACAAATCACTAGGGGGACTCAGAAAAAAGTTACTAGAAGGACCTAGAAAAAAGTCACAAGCGGCACCTAGAAAAAATCACTAGAAAGATCTCAGAAAAAATCGCTAGAGTGATCCAGAAAAAAATCCCTAGAAAGACCTAGAAAAAATCAGTAGAAGAACTTTGGATCACGGAGACCTAATAAAAATCACTAGCCTTGGCATTTTCCTATTCTCCGTCCTGGCCCTTATCCTCCGCGATAGAACACCCTCAACGAGGTCCTCCACTCGGCCTAATTTCGATCAAACGTTATTTTCCGTTCACGGACACTCCCGCAAATCGCGTTCACCGATCGAAATTCCTCGTCTGCAAAGCGGAAAAGCGAAGAAAGAAGGAATATTGGAGCGAAGTCGCGAAAGAGACAGTTTTCACGAAGATTTTTCCTCGATCACACGAGAAACGGCCTTCACCTCGTGGCTTTCGTCTGTTTCCCATTGATCGCGCGGAGCCAACCGAGATCTTGACCCTCGATCTCCGGATGTTTTATTCACCCTTTAACCGTTTGGTGCCACTGGTGATTGATCGAGGTGACTTTAGATTGTTCTTTATGGTATCCTTCTTTTCTCTGCTTCGTTACGGCTTCGGATCGCACAAGCTTTTCCTTTTTTTTTTCGTTTTGGCAACTTGACGAAGTGTTACGGTCGCGGGATCGTGGATTTGTTTCGGGTTAGTTTCGCGTGTTACTAAAGTTTTGCGGGTTTGACACTTTTCGTTGCTTCGCGTGGAAGTTGAACGATTTGTTTTTACAGATTGAGGCTTTTTAGAGATTAGAATCGCGCAGTATTGGAATTCTAGTGTTTTTTCGGTTGTAGAGTTTGTGTGGCTTTTTTTGTTCTGTTTATTGGTACCGTTTGTTACGTTACCGAAGCTTTCATTCGCCCGATTTGACGTTGAACGAGACCGAAGGTCTTTCTTTCTTGCAATTTTCCATTGTCCACTGTTCTTGATTAAAGCTTTCTCTTTTATTCTGTTACTCGTTTGCTATTGAAACTTGGTCTTGTTGCTTTAGTAATACGCTATTGTTTCGTATCTGAACTTTTTTGCTTTTGATGTTGCTTGTATCAACTAACGAGATCAAATAACAAGCTATTTGTTACACGTATCCTAGCTTAATAATTAATTTTACCAAGCTCCATCAATTAAAAAAATATACACATATCAGACACACAAATTCTTACACAAATCCAATTACCTATCCCAACCTAACAATCATTTTCATCAACCTCCATAAATTCCACAAACATACGAACATCAGATCCACAAATGTTTCCATAAAACAGTTTCATCTATTTCAATCTAACAATCACTTTCATCAACCTCCATAAATTCCACAAACATACAAACATCAGATCTACAAATGTTTCCATAAAACAGTTTCATCTATTTCAATCTAACAATCACTTTCATCAACCTCCATAAATTCCACAAACACAAAAACACCGACCCACAAATGTTCTCACAAAACAATTTCATCTATCATAGCCTACCAACCACTTCCATCAACCTCCATAAATTCCATAAATATACAAATATTAGATCCACAAATGTTTCCATAAAACTGTTTCATCTATCATAACCTACCATCTCTTCCATCAACCTCCATAAATTCCACAAACATACAAGTATTAGATCCACAAATGTTTCCATAAAACAGTTTCATCTATCATAACCTACCAATCCCTTCCATCAACCTCCATAAATTCCACAAACATACAAACATCAGATCCACAAATGTTTCCACAAAACAGTTTTATCAATTTCAATCTAACAATCCCTACCATCAACCTGCATAAATTCCACAAACACACAAACAACGACCCACAAATGTTTTCACAAAACAATTTCGTCTATCATAGCCTACCAACCACTTCCATCAACCTCCATAAATTCCACAAACATACAAATATTAGATCCACAAATGTTTCCATAAAACTGTTTCATCTATCATAGCCTACCATCTCTTCCATCAACCTGCATAAATTCCACAAACATACAAGTATTAGATCCACAAATGTTTCCATAAAACTGTTTCATCTATCATAGCCTACCATCTCTTCCATCAACCTGCATAAATTCCACAAACATACAAGTATTAGATCCACAAATGTTTCCATAAAACTGTTTCATCTATCATAACCTACCAATCCCTTCCATCAACCTTCATAAATTCCACAAACATACAAACATTAGATCCACAAATGTTTCCACAAAACAGTTTCATCAATTTCAATCTAACAATCCCTACCATCAACCTGCATAAATTCCACAAACACACAAACACCGACCCACAAATTTTCCCACAAACCCAAGTTTCCAATCCCAACCAAGAAACCAATTTCATCTACTCAACCTTACCGATCACTTTCACCATCCTCCCTAAATTCCACAAACCTACAAACATCAAAGTAAAAGCTCCAGCCGTAAGCTCCAAGGGCGAGCCTCTGGTTCTTCTCTAGAGAGAAAACAGGCCGACCTGTAACCCGGGGGGAAGACGATTTCGAAGGTTACGTAACTCGTAAAGCGATCCTTTACATAACTCTGGCATGGTGCACGCATTGTCACATACACGAGAGTGCCATTCAGACGGAATCGATTAGCGTATCTGCCGTTCTTTGCGGTACAAATATTTACCCGTTGTATCCATCCAGCTTGGAATCGCCTCGGCCGGCTTGGCCGGGTTCCCAATCTCTGCTGACCGACGACAGAACGTATCAACCCGTTCGTATCTTCTGAGCTATCAAACAGATTTCCACGCGGGTAAGTCGCTCGAGGTTTTCACCCGACCTTCCTCAGATCGATCACCGTTTTCAATCGGTCAAACATTCTCCACACTTTCGCCAACATCCACAGGGTGATCATAATTCCATGCCCGCTTCTTCTTCCCGACGATATTTCCGTCAACCGAACCGACCATCTCCTCTTCTCTCTTCCACCTCGAATATTAATATCCCCTTAATGGCCGTTTTTACGCGAGAAACGAGTTATTCCACTCTTCCCACATTTTTCACCGGCAAAAAGTTGTTCCATTACGATTTCGCGTTACGTTATAATCGTGAAAGTAAGAAGCCCCGTGTGGTACGAAAATGGAAACGCGAATTATCGAGCCGAGAAATCTCGCCTGCTTTCCTATTAGAATTTGTTCATGGATCTGTTCGTGTAGGAGTGAAGGAGATAAGTCGCGTAGAACGATTGGAAATGCTGCCTCGATACCACTTAACTAATACATTCGCAAAGGGTATAAGGAAGTAAAGGAGAGGATGGATACGAGAGTTCAGAACGAGTTGTTCGTTCTCTCTGCTTTTAACGATTTTTCAACGGGAATATAGTGATCAAGTCGTAGCTGAGAGCGGATCTTTGGTTAAAGAGTGGATTCCGTGGAGGATGAGACAGTGATTGGGGAAAAGTTGGCTAGGATTGTGGCGCGAAGGAGTAAAGTATTTGATTGTATTAAACGTGAGAGTTTTATTTAGAGTTGTAGAATTATAGATCGTTTGTAGGCTAAAGTTTGTAGTTATTGGGTCATTGGATGATCGTCACAAGGGACACTAATTCTTATTTTTATTATCTTATAATTATCTTATAATTATTTTATCTTAATTTTATGGAAAATACGTAGGAAGTTCGAATTTAAATACGGTGATTCTATTAAATGTGATTAGAAAGATTTTTCCTTCACTGTAGATCCCTAGATCCTTCGTAGAACAAAGTTTAGTGATTGGATCATTCAATGATCGTCACAAGGGACACTTTACCTTAATTTTGAGGAAAGAGATGTTGCAAGATTGAATTTAAGTACGGTGATTCTATTAAACGTGATTGGAAAGATTTTTGTCTTCACTGTAGACCCCTAGATCCTTCGTAGACCAAAAGTCGATGATTAGATCATTGGATGATCGTCACAAGAGACACTTTACCTCAATTTTATTATCTTATAATTATTTTAATTTAATTTTGGGGAAAGAGAAATAGCAAGTTTGAATTTAAATACGGTGATTCTATTAAATGTGATTTAAATGTGATAGGAAAGATTTTTGTCTTCGCTATAGACCTCTAGATCCTTCGTAGATCAATGTTTGTAGTGATTGGATCATTGGATGATGGTTACAAGAGACACTTTACCTTAATTTCAGGGAACAAACGTAGAAAATTCGAGTTTAAAAAATCTCTAGATGGTGAATGCAGGGTCCTATTTTCCTAGTCACAAAAATCATGTCAAACACGTCCATCTAGGAACCAAAATTTTTAAAACAAATAGAATTTGAGGCGATCTAAATTAGTTAACATTGACACCTAAGGAACCTAATTTATACTACCATAAAAGAATAAAATATAAGAGAGTGAAACTAATAATAACAGCAATAGAAACACGATTAAAAACATCTCTGTTAAAGTTCTTTTATCGTTAAGAAATCACCAGTGACTTTTCTGCGACCTCTACGTGTGTCCATTTAGAGAAAACCTAATTACCCCATTCCGTGGCTCCTCCAGGCCCTCATAAATAATTCTTCTCCAACTTCAGCCGAACCAAGAATACATGGACCGTTTATTTTAAAAGCAGTGTAAGTCCATTCTTCCTTAAATATCGCACAATTTGCGATTAATTAATTTTAAACAGACATGCACCACTTTCAAAATGAACGGTCCATATCTCGTTACAGTTTCACAAAGCATCCTATATAAGATATAACACAATATCTATTAACTAAACTATCTATTAACCAATATCTAATTAACTAATATCTATTAACTAAACCTAACCCATAACAAAAACCCATACGAAGACCAAAGACAGCTGAAAATAATCCAACATCCGCTTTATGTCAGCAAAAAATATCTATTAACTAACTAATAATATCTATTAACGAAACCTAACTGATAATCGAAATCCCTACGAAGACCAATCACAGTTGAAAATAATAAAAAAATTTGCTTCCTGTCAGCAAAAAGTATCTGTTAACTAAACTATCTATTAACCATTATCTAATTAACTAATATTTATTAACTAAACCTAACCCATAACAAAAACCCCTATGAAGACCAAAGACAGCTAAAAATAATCCAACATCCGCTTCCTGCCAGCAAAAAATATCTATTAACTAAACTATCTACTAACTAACATTTAATTAACTAATATTTATTAACTAACTAATAATATCTATTAACTAAACCTAACCCATAAGAAAACCCCTATGAAGATCCAATCACAGATGAAAATAATCGAACATTTACTTCCTGTCAGCAAAAAATATCTATCAACTAATATCTAATTAACAAATATCCATTAACTAACTAATAATATCTATTAACATTAGATTTACAGGACCCGTGAATTTGACAAATGGGTAGCTTCAATTATAATATATAAACAGATTTAATTAACTTATATTAAGTCTGTAAATATTACGACTGTTTTCCAATTAAACCCATCGTTTGTTTATAAAGAAAATATCTATTTTTCTTTAACCTAAATCTGACGGGTGTCCGTAGAAATAGGTATACAAAAAACCCCATAAACCTAGTGTTAACTAAACCAAACCCACAATAAAAACCCCTATGAAGACCAAAGACAGTTGAAAATAATCCAATATCCGCTTCCTGTCAGCAAAAATATTCCTCGAGACCAAGATCTCGAATAGATTGGTCTGCAAATGGACACAGAGGTTCGCGAAGGTACCAGTGACAGTTGGAATAATCCGAGAACGATTTGTCAGCTTGAGCGAGTGCTTAAAAAACCATATTCGTTGACTTTTATTCGGGATCCGGAACGAAATGCACTCGAGGCTGTCATCGACACTGGCGCCAGCAGGCTAGCAACAAACCGAGGGTCTGTAAATCTCGCGGTATGGCCACGTCCAGGTGATGTTCAGTGGCCATGGCCAGGACATAATTCTGATTGAGACATATGGCCGACGAACCGCGGGTCAAACGTTATCGCTCGCGCGAGTGCGTGCCAGTTTGCAACCGCTCCTAGGAATCCGGGGAACGGCTGATTAATTAACGGTGCTCGACTCGCCTTCCCAATTATCCGTTCCTTTCGATCCTTCCTGGTAGACTTTCAGGAGCGAGGATGTGGCTCAGACGGATTCCTCGAATTTGAGACGGAAGATGTGAGTTTTGATCGTATGAGTCGCGATTAGGGTTGGTATGAGTTCAATATATTTAGAGAGGTATTAATTAATAGGGTTTTGGAAAGGGAGAATTTTTGGGTAGAATTTTATGCGGAAAAGAGGATGTGGCTCAGACGGATTCCTCGAATTTGGGATGGAAGATGTGAGTTTTGATCGTATGAGTCGCGATTAGAGTTGGTTTGAGTTCAATATATTTAGAAAAGTATTAATTAATAGGGTTTTGGAAAGGGAGAGTTTTTGGTAGAATTTTATGTGGAATTGAGGATGTGGCTCAGTCGGATACCTCGAATTTGGGATGGAAGATGTGAGTTTTGATGGTATGAGTCGCGATTAGGGTTGGTATGAGTCGCGATTAGAGTTGGTTTGAGTTCAATATATTTAGAGAAGTATTAATTAATAGGGTTTTGGAAAGGGAGAGTTTTTGGTAGAATTTTATGTGGAATTGAGGATGTGGCTCAGTCGGATTCTTCGAATTTGGGATGGAAGATGTGAGTTGTGATTAGGGTAGGTTTGAGTTGAAAAGAGGTAGAGAGGTTTTAATAGAGTTAGTAGGATTTTAGGAAGAGAGGGTTTTGGAAAGGGAGAGTTTTTCGGTAGAATTTTATGTGGAATTGAGGATGTGGTTTAGACGGATTCTTCGAATTTGAGATGGAAGATGTGAGTTTTGATGGTATGTGTCGTGATTAGGGTAGGTTTGGGTTGGATAGAGGTAGAGAGGTTTTAATGGGGTTAGTAGGGTTTTGGGAAGAGAGAGTTTTTTGGGTAAAATTTTATGCGGAATTGAGGATGTGGCTTAGACGGATTCTTCGAATTTGGGATGGAAGATGTGAGTTTTGATGGTATGAGTTGTGATTAGGGTAGGTTTCAGTTGAATAGAGTAGAGGTTTTAATAGAGTTATTAAGATTTTTGGAAAGGGTGAGCTTCTGGCTAGAATTTTATACGAAATTGATTTCTTTTTCAACTTTTCAACTTCGACGCAATTGGATAAAAGATGAAAGATTGTATGATGATCTCTGTCGCATTTTAGTCAAATTAGGGTCGAATAGAGGTAGAGGGATTTTAATACAATTAGAGTTTTTGGAAAGGGAGAATTTTTGGACAGGAATTTCATACGAAATTGCTTTCTTTCCCAACTTTGTTAACCATAATAACTTTCCACGGCCAGAAAAGTTACAAATTAAAGTTCCTTACTTCCACCCCAAATTTAGATTCTTTAAGTTATTTTTGCATAGATGATTTATTGGAAAACTGACTTAACTTTCCCTGACAATGACTCTGTATTCTTAAAAATAAGAAATTGCCAAATAATTCTTCCACAGAGAACACCTGAACTTCCAATCAGAAACATTTTGTTTTCAACAATCACTGGACACAGAAAAGCATATTAATCGATCAATTAAACCAATCATTTCAAAACCTAGATTCCAAACGCACATTTGACTCAACTTTCCCTGTCAATAATTTTATGTTATTAAAAGTAAAAAATTGCCAAAAAATTCCCGATCTTTCACAGGTTCGATTCCTTCACAGAAAACACATTTGAACTCTCATTCAGAAACAGGACACAAAGAAGAGACGTGCGTTTGATTATTTTTAATAATCGGTAGACACGGTTAAATCGTTCGATCCTTTTTCGAAAACTTTCCCTAGCAATAATTCTACGTTATTAAAAGTAAAAAATTGCCAAAAAATTCCCGATCTTTCACAGGTTCGATTCCTTCACAGAAAACACACCTGAACTTGCATTCAGAAACAGAATACGAAGAAGAGACGTATTTTTAATAATCGGTAGACTTATTATTTCGATATATATATCGTAGATCGAATAAATCGTTCGATCCTTTTTCGAAAAGCAACGAAATTAACGACGCGTGATGTTGGTAGTTTTAAGGACGAGCCGGATGGAAGGCAGGGATTTTCATCGGGGAATGCAGATCTCGCGAAATGGCTAGCTGGACTATGGTGGAATTAATAAGCAGCGGGCAAAGGGAAACTTAGTTTTACGATTATTCCCCGGTGCTGTGAGAATCGCGAGCGTAACGAGCTTCCATCGTGCGCTTTTACAAAACGTGCAGATAGAGCTAGCTGCCTCGTGCTCACGGTACTGTTACAACGAATTCTTCGCATTTTTTCCACCGTCTGCCTTCATAACGAGCGAACGTTACGCTTAATCGACCGTCCAGAATATCTTGCCTATTCCTGATACGTGATTTCACCGTGCCAATATTTCTCCCAATTTTACTCCTTTCGTCTAGTCGAGTCCAATGGAACATCGATTACACGAATCACCGATTATTTGGTGGAATATTTTTTTGGAATTTTATTCCTTTGGTTTATTCGAGTAGTGTGGAATGACAGGTTATTTGATTGAATATTTTACCGAATTTTATTCTTTTTGTTTATAAGAGTTTAGTGGAACATCGATTACGAGAATCATCGATAATTTTGATGGGATTTATTCGAATTTTGTTTCTTTGGTTCATTCGAGTAGTGTGGAATGATAGGTTATTTGATTGAATATTTTTTCGAATTTTATTCTTTTGGTTTACTAGAGTTAAGTGGAATCACCGATTATTTGATTGAATATTTTTTCGAATTTTATCCTTTTGGTTTATTCAAGTGGTGTGGAATATCGATTTCGCGAATCATTGATAATTTTAATGGAATATTTTTTAGAATTTTGTTCCTTTGGTTTACTAGAATTAAGTGGAACATTGATTACGCGAATCACAGATTACATTGATGAATTTTTTTCGAATTGTTTTCTTCGAAGAAAAGGGAGGGAAACAATTAAAGAGGTGGAAAATATTGGGTCTTTCGAAAAGTCATTTCTTTTTTTTTTTTGACAAATTTGGAGAATTTCCCCGATTTGATATTTTTAATTATTTAGTATAGAGTTAAATAGTATTTTCCGAACGCATAGGATTCCATTTGACTTTTATGTCAAGGGATTAACCCTTCGGCGACGAATGTCATAATACTTTTATAAGTTTCTTAATTTTTCGGAATGAAAGGTGTATGGAATACAGCGAGAAGTAATTTTTACTAGGTCATTTGGAAAGTCATTACGTTTTTTCTATGCCGCAGAAGTGTGAAGTTAGCTGTGAAAAAATACAATTAGATCCTTTGTTGGGGAAAAACGAAATTACAAGTCTCTGACTTGAAAGAGAGTTTTCCTTTTTTTTGTTATAGAGAATTTGTCATTAGAATTTCTATTATGATTATTATTGAGTTGTTCGGAAAATCATTTCGTTTCTTTCCTTTTTTTTTATACGACTTAAGTGCGAAGTTGACTGTGAAAAAATCCAATTTAATTCCTATGTTGGGAAAAAACGAAATTACAAGTCTCTGACTCGGAAGAGAGCTTTCTTTTCTTTCTTAGAAAGAATTTGTCATTAGAATTTCTATTGGGATCATTATTAGCTTGTTCGGAAAGTCATTTCGTATCTTTTCCCTTTTTTATGCAACTTAAGTGTGAAGTTGACTCTAAAAAAATCCAATTTAATTCTTCTGTTGGAAAAAAGGAAACGAAATGACTTTCCGAACGAGCCAACAGTATCTCGGGAAGCATAGTGAATGTTATCCGAAGGAGAATGAGTGGTAGAATTTCGAGAAAAAGGTGCCGTGTTCGTTCTAATTGCACGTAAGGATGTCCTTCGCGTGCTTTTTCTCACGGCGTCAGTCACGGGTCCGTGAGACGTTAATTGCTTTCACTCGCGATCGTTCGGTTCAATCGAATTCTGCCAAGTGAACCAGCCACCGAACACTAGCAGTCGCTTTCTGCGACAGACGGCGAAAATTTCGCCGGAGTTTAGAGACCATGCCACGGCCGAAGTTTCCTCTGGATATCGGGACACTTCTGACGGGGGGATCGATCCGTCCTTGAACGCGAATTTGGAAATCGGCCATTATGATCGGAGAGTCATTGCCGGCGACTTTGATTTGCCCTTAACCCCGTTCCGACCGCGGACCAATCCTCCGCTAAATTCGGATAAGACGAGGATTAAACGGGAGAACGGTGGATTTCCAGATGGGTTAGCTTCGAACAAAGTTCCGAGGATCGGAATGTTCAGGAAATGGCGAAGGTTTGGTGGTTTTTCGAGAGATTTGGGATAAAGGAGTGCAGTGGATCGGAATTTTATTAATTTTGGGTTTAGATTTGGGTTCGGGTTTGAGTTTGGGTCGATGCGAAGGAAGGTTGAAACATTTGAGAATTTTTTAAATGTTTTTGGACTCTGGAAGTTTTCGAATTTTTTGTTTCTCGAGTTCTTTCAATTATTATGGGTATGAATTGTTGAATTTGCAAATTTCTGAATGTTTTAATTTTTTTGGATTCTGGAAGCTTAGTGGTTTTTGGAGAGGAGATTTGGGATAGAGGAGAAAGTGGGTTGGAATTTTATTTATTTTTGGGTTTGGATTTGGGTTTGGGTTTGAGTTTGGTTTTGGGTCGATGCGAAGGAAGGTTCGAACAATTGGGAATTTTTTTAATTTTTTTGGACTCTGGAAGTTTGGTGGTTTTGGAGAGGAGATTTGGGATAAAGGAGGTAGTGGATTGGAATTTTATTTATTTTTGGGTTTAGATTTGGGTTTGAGTTTGGTTTGGGTTTGGTTTGGGTCGATGCGAAGGAAGGTTCGAACATTTGGGAATTGTTTTAATTTTCTTGGACTCTGGAAGTTTGGTGATTTTTGGAGAGGAGATTTGAGATAGGAAATGCAGAGGATCGGAATTTTATTTATTTTTGGGTTTCGTTTGGGTTGATGCGAAGGAAGATTCAAACATTTGGAAATTTAAAAAATTTGTTTGGACTCTGGAAGTTTGGTGGTTTTTGGAGAGGAGATTTGGGATAAGAGATGCAGTGGATTGGAATTTTATTTATTTTTGGGTTTAGATTTCGGTTTGGGTTTGAGTTTGGTTTTTGGTCGATGCGAAGGAAGGTTCGAACATTTGGGAATTTGTTTAATTTTTTTTGGACTCTGGAAGTTTTCGAATTTTTTGTTTCTCAAGTTCTGTCAATTGTTATGAGTTTGAATTGTTGAATTTGCAAATTTCTGAATGTTTTAGTTTTCGAATATTTCGGTATTTAAATTTTCCTAGTCCTTGAATTTTCTGGATTTGAAATTATAGAATTATCAAAGTTCGAAACTTTAATTTATCGAGTCCTTATATTCTCAGTACTTTAAATTATCGAATTCTCTAATTTCCAAATTTTCAAATTCCTAAAGTCCGGAATTTTTAATTTTTCGAATTGTCAGATTCACAAGGTTCTAAATGATCGAATTCTCAAATATCCAAACATTAAAATTTTTCAAGCCCTCAAATTCTCCCAATTCTAAATTATCAAATTCTCGAGTTTCCAAATTCCCCAATTATAAAATCCTCGATCTATAACTCCACAAATCTTCGAACCCTCAAATTTCCAAATTCTTCAATTTTAAAACCTTCGATCTCCGACTCCACGAATCTTCGAACCCTCAAATTCTCCCAATTCTAAATTATCAAACTCTCAAATTTCCAAATTCCCCAATTTTAAAATCCTCAATCTATAACTCCACAAATCTTCGAACCCTCAAATTTCCAAATTCCCCAATTTTAAAATCCTCGATCTATAACTCCACAAATCTTCGAACCCTCAAATTCTCCAAATTCTAAATTATCAAACTCTCAAATTTCCAAATTCCTCAATTTTAAAATCCTCGATCTATAACTCCACAAATCTTCGAACCCTCAAATTTCCAAATTCTTCAATTTCAAAACCTTCGATCTCCGACTCCACAAATTTTCAAACCCTCAAATTCTCCCAATTCTAAATTATCAAATTCTCAAATTTCCAAATTCCCCAATTTTAAAACCCACGGTCACCAACTCCACAAATTTTCGAACCCTCAAATTCATAGGTCTCCAAACCTCTCGTTCCAAACCAGACTACTCAACGGAGCTATCTCCTCAATAAAACTAGACATCAGAATCTCCATCTAAATCCCACATATCCCCTCTGTCTCTTCCCTACTTCATTTCCCACTCTCCCTAAAACCCTAAATTCCCAAATACCCGTTGCACTTGTTACCTACTCGTCCTAACACCGATAACGCGTTACCCGGAACGCGTGTCTCTAAATAAACGAGAGAGAAACGAAGGGTATAAAAAGAAAAGGAACCGGGAGGTGAAGAATGACCAAGCGGTCGACACGCGAAGGTTTCTCCGGCAATTTTCGTTGAGGTTCCGTTTTGCGGCGCGCAGCCTTCGGTAGCGGCGAGCCTTGGGACACTTTCATGTCGAGCCTACGATCGATTCCATCGATTATCGACACCGAGGTTAAGGTTGTCGTTCCAACGGGGTGGCCACCGCGGAAAAAAGCTCCATCGATCTCTGGCCCGATCGCAAGATACACGTGTCCAGCCATTTTAATTTATCCCACGATCCAACGTTGAATTAATTATACCAGTCACGGGGCCAGAGATCTGCCGGATTTACCCCTCTTTCCTCTTTTTTCTTTTATTTTCTTCTTTTTTATCGGCAAATGGTAAAATTCGACGTTTCTTTTTCGCGTTGCGAGAGCTTTTTTTTTTTAAGGGGTTTGAAGAGTTGAATTTGTGCAGAGATTGAAATGAAATTTTATGTGTAATAATTAATAATTGATGTAGAAAAATGTATAATGATAATATATGGGTTTATTAAGCGTGGTATAAGTATAGAATAAAGTATGATTGTAAGTGTGTACGTGGAAATGAAAGCTTTGGAAAATTTGGTAATGTTTGTAACGAAATAATTCGCTTGTAAAGAAAGAAATATGAGGAATTAATAAATTAATCTAATTTGGGTAACGATATATTTTCGATACGAATAAGAATTATATATAGAGGTTATGTATAAAAGAATATTGATGAAAAAATATTTTTTATGGTAAGTGAAGCTCTAAGAAGAGATTAGTATAATATTTATAAACAAGTAATTCACTTTCAAAAAGAGTAAAACGAGAAAGTTCAAAATTAATCAAGAAGAGATCAGTATAATATTTATAACCGAATAATTCAACTTCAAAAAGAGTAAAACGAGAAAGTAAAAAATTAATCTCAATCCTATATTTATAATACAATTGTTGGCAGAACTCTAAGAAAAGATCGTTACATATTTTTATAACCAAATAATTCACCTTCAAAAAGAGTGAAACAAGAAATTAATAAATTAATCTTATTTCGATGACTCTGTATTTATAATATAATTTTTGGTAGAATTCTACGAAAAGATCGTTATATATTTACAACCAAATAATTCACTTTCAAAAAAGTAAAAAATTAATCAAGAAGAGATCAGTATAATATTTAAAACCAAGTAATTCACCTTCAAAAAGAGTAAAACGAGAAATTAATAAATTAATCTCATTTGGACGATAATGCATATATATAAAATAATTGTTGATAGAACTCTAAGAACAGATCGTTATAAATATATAACCAAATAATTTAACTTCAAAAATAGTAAAACGAGAAAGTAAAAAATTAATCAAGAATAGATCAATATAATATTTATAACCAAATAATTCACCTTCAAAAAGAGTAAAACAAGAAATTAATAAATTAATCTCATTTGGACGATAATGTATATATATAAAATAATTGTTGATAGAACTCTAAGAACAGATCGTTATAAATATATAACCAAATAATTTAACTTCAAAAATAGTAAAACGAGAAAGTAAAAAATTAATCAAGAATAGATCAATATAATATTTATAACCAAGTAATTCACCTTCAAAAAGAGTAAAACGAGAAATTAATAAATTAATCTCATTTGGACGATAATATATATATATAAAATAATCTTTGGTAGAATTCTAAGAAAAGATCGTTATAAATATATAACCAAATAATTTAACTTCAAAGATAGTAAAACGAGAAAGTAAAAAATTAATCAAGAATAGATCAATATAATATTTATAACCAAATAATTCACCTTCAAAAAGGGTAAAAAGAGAAATTAATAAATTAATCTCATTTGGACGATAATGTGTATATATAAAATAATTTTTGATACAACTCTAAGAAAAGATGGTTATATATTTATAAATAAATAATTAATTTCGTAAGAAGAAAGAATTTCGTCTTCACCAAAATAATTTTTACACTCGCAAGAGGAGGAACTCGATATTTAAGCGTTCTCTTTTGGAAAGTTCTTCGGCTACATCAATCTTCCAGCCGAAATCTATTTCAGCTGATATCGAGGAAATCAGGGTTTCCTTCGACGTCGCGGAGATCGCTGGCAGAGCGGAAAATACGGGCAGCTCCGTGACCCGTGTGCAAACCACTAAACACCAAGCCTATCTACAATCTATATACACCCGGTTCTAATGAACCGGTCAAATCACCGAGTTTCACGTGGAAACTCTATCTCACAATCGAAGCCAATCTCCGATCCGACACGAGCAATAACAACTTTTAAATAGTAACAAAAGGAATCATTGCGAAGGAACTTATTTTGAAATGTGATATCGTAGAAATCGTGAAACGAAGTGACAAAATCGTAGAAATCGTGATACGAAGTGACAATATCGTAAAAATTGTGAAACGAAATGTCCAAATCGTCGAAATTGTGAAACGAAGTGTCCAAATCGTAGAAATTGTGAATCGAAGTCGTAATATCCAAAAAATCGTGAAACGAAGTCATAATATAATAAAAATCGTGAAACGAAGCGCAATATCCTAAAAATCGTGAAACGAAGCGCAATATCCTAAAAATCGTGAAACGAAGCGCAATATCCTAAAAATCGTGAAACGAAGTCATAATACAATAAAAATCGCGAAACGAAGCGCAATATCCTAAAAATCGTGAAACGAAGCGACAATATCCTAAAAAAGTGACAAAATCATAGAAATCGTGGAACGAAGTGACAAAATCCTAAAAATCAAGAAACAAAATCACAATATCCTAAAAATCGTGAAACAAAGTGACAAAATCATAGAAATCGTGGAACGAAGTGACAAAATCCTAAAAATCAAGAAACAAAATCACAATATCCTAAAAATCGTGAAACGAAGTGACAATATCCTAAAACTCATGAAACGAAGTTCCAAACGATAAAACGAAAATTGAATTTTCAATCAAAATCGAAATAATCGGATGACGATGACTTAATAGAAAAAAATGGCGCTTTAAACGGCGGATTCCGATTTCGAGAATCGACGATACCAAAGGAAACTAGTTGCCGTGTTTTCCTGGAAAATCGAACGAAATCGAGTGGTGGCTTTCTACGATTATTCACGCCACTGATTCATCGCGGCTAAAACGGAAGGAAAAGCGGCTGACCATTAGGAATATTAACCTTTCGCGGTCCATGCGTCAGACATAATGGTAAACAGGGGATAAAGAACGTCACGAAAGTGGAACACGTATGAACTCGAAACGCAACGCGTGAATATATGTATAAATAATCTCCCTCTCTCTCTTGCTTTTAATTTCTCGTGGATTACTATGTATGAGGCTCTATCGCGACAATGGCACCGATCTTAATCCCTTCGCGTGGACCGTGGGATTATTCAGGATAACGCCGGTTATTTAGTTAACTCCTTTCGTTATTTGATCATCTCGAAATAGCGAAAACTCGACTAACTATTTCATCTATCGCTTTAGACTCTTTATAATGAAGACTCATCCTATTTTTGGGATTCATTGATGATTTACACGGTTTACAGAAAATTTTAAATCTAGCATTTAATATTTAGGTGTTATTATTGGGAACATAACAGGCGATTAAATCGTTAAAATAATTTTCGCGGTTATACGGTAATTAATTTTTAAAGAATTATCTAACTATGTTTTAAATGGAAAAGAAAATGCATTTCGATACTGTTTTTATTTTTAGAAATAAAGAAGAAAATATACTGGAAGCAGGAAGAAGGTTAAAAAAATATTGCAAGAAGGTGGAAGAAAAATTTCATACTCTAATCTTCAAATAATTAGGGAAATGGTTAAGATTTATATTAATTCGAAATATATGGAACTATTTTTCCCAGAATAGTAGACGACCAAAATCGTTAAAATAATTTTATAACTCCATAGAAATTTTTTAAAAATCACTGTCGCAATTTTCACATATTATTTTATTATATTTCCTAAATAAAAATACGATTTTTCCAATTCTATTTCAATTCCCAAAATCGTTAAAATAATTTTATAACTCCATAGAAATTTTTTAAAAATCACTGTCACAATTCTCAAAAAATCTAAAAAATTCTCTAAAAAAAGATACGATCCATCCAATTTTATTTCAATACGTTCAAGCTCTGAAATAACTTATAAACCAAAGGAAGTATAATTGTAGTAAGACTTCATACTCTAATTCTCAAATAATTATTTAAAAAATGATTCCAATTTATATTAATTCGAAATATTTGCAACCATTTTTCCCAAAATAGTAAATAACCAAAATCGTTTAAATGATTTTGTGACTCCGTGGCAATTTTTTAAAAATCACCTTCACAATTCTCAAAAATTCTTAAAAAAAGATACCATTCTTCCAATTCTATTTCGATTCGTTCAAACTCGAGAATATCTTATAAACCAAAGGAAGGTAATTGTAGTAAGACTTCATACTCTAATTCTCAAATAATTATATAAAAAATGGTTCCAATTTATATTAATTCGAAATATTTGCAACCATTTTTTCCAAAAAATAGTAAATAACCAAAATCGTTTAAATGATTTTATGACTCCGTGGCAATTTTTTAAAAATCACCTTCACAATTCTCAAAAATTCTTAAAAAAAGATACGATTCTTCCAATATTATTTCAATTCGTTCAAGCTCTGAAATAACTTATAAACCAAAGGAAGTATAATTGTAGTAAGACTTCATACTCTAATTCTCAAATAATTATTTAAAAAATGATTCCAATTTATATTAATTCGAATTATTTGCAACCATTTTTCCCAAAATAGTAAATAACCAAAATCGTTTAAATGATTTTGTGACTCCGTGACAATTTTTTAAAAATCACCTTCACAATTCTCAAAAATTCTTAAAAAAAAGATACGATTCTTCCAATTTTATTTCAATTCGTTCAAGCTCTGAAATAACTTATAAACCAAAGGAAGTATAATTGTAGTAAGACTTCATACTCTAATTCTCAAATAATTATTGAAAAAAATGATTCCAATTATATTAATTCGAATTATTTGCAACCATTTTTCCCAAAATAGTAAATAACCAAAATCGTTTAAATGATTTTATGACTCCGTGGCAATTTTTTAAAAATCACCTTCACAATTCTCAAAAATTCTTAAAAAAAGATACGATTCTTCCAATTTTATTTCAATTCGTTCAAACACTGAAATAACTTCTAAACCAAAGGAAGTATAATTGTAGTAAGACTTCATACTCTAATTCTCAAAGTCCTTTTCCCGCAATTTTCGACACACGAGGTGTCTCGCGTTGCATCACAGACAATTTCCTCATCGTCCATAGTTTCTCCATTAATTTCTGTCGCGTTCATTCTGTGAGATCGCGGGAAATGGTAACAGGCGAAATCCCGCGAATGGCCATTATGTCCTCGGCGTGTCGTGTTGGTTTTGGCAGCGTGTCCGAGATCTTCGTATCTAGCCATTGTCCCAAATGCTTTCCATTATCATATACCAGCAACTACTGCTCGTCACGAGTGACGTTACGTTTCAGAAATAGATTTTCCGTTTGTTTCCACCGAATCAATTCGTTTTCTTGACCTTTTCTATTTAGACTGAACGATAGAGGACGATGGAACTGCTTGCTGGCTGCTCATCTCTGATTATTTTCAGTAATTTTCCAGCTTTCCTATTGCCTCATCCGTTGATGACAAATCACCGGCCGTGTATTTCATGAATCATTTCAGCTGATAACATTTAGGTAACCTTCTGCCAACGAGTTTCAGGCTCGTTCGGAAAATCACGCGAGTTTACGTTAACGACGAACGAGAATAATTCATGGTGTATGGATAATAAATGGAACGGGTATTCGCGACAACCGATAACGAGATTCTAATTTATTCCATAGGCCGAACACGCGAGCTATTCGTAGGTGAGAATGATCGACTTTGTTCTTTGAATTTTCTTGGATTTTGGCGACGAGTTACTAGATCGGTAATTAATTTTCTATAATTAAAATTAATTTCTGTATTTCGATGGAAATTTGTCTTGGGATATGTGTAATATTTGTATGGATTCTTTCGTTTAGCGATTGTTTGATATTCGTGGATATAATTTTGAAGAAATTTTAATTCAATTCAATGGTTTAATTCAATGTTAAAAATTAATTTATATAAATGAACTTTGCTTAACTCAGAATTCAAAATTGTTATTCCTACACCCAAAGGATTAATTACTAAGTATACAGTCTTATAAACAATTAAGTTGTCACGCAACTGAACTATAATTTTTCAATACATTTCAGAAATATATATATAATAGCTGAGTAAAATAAAATAAAATTACAATCTTCCAGTGTACAAATCGAATTCTAATACAGGTCTTTAAATAAATTAAATACACAAATTAAATGCACTAATTTTACTATTCAATTTATTTAAAGACTTATATTATAAGTAAATTGAATAGTAAAATTTGTGAATTTAATTTGTTAATTTAATTTATTTAAATATTATAAGGTATTGGGTTTATTTAAAGACTTGTATTATAAGTAAATTGAATAGTAAAATTTGTGCATTGGGAAAGCGTAATTATATTTTTTTATTATTAAAAAGTTATAATTTAACTTCTGAATAGCCCGAATATTAATTACTTCAAAAACTTAACCATCTTTCAATGTACAAATTGATTTATAATACAAGTCTTCAAATAAATTAAATACACAAATTAAATATTCACAAATTTTAATTGAATTATAATACAAGTCATTAAATAAATCAAATACACAAATTAAATAGTCACAAATTTCAATTGAATTATAATACAAGTCTTGAAATAAATGAAATAGTAATTTTATTTATTATATTTTTCATTGTTAAAAAGCTTCTTATTATTATCAATTACTTTCGAAACCTAACCTAATCTGGCAATGAGGTATCTTCGTCACTCGCAACGCCCTCTAACCTGTACATCGTTTCGCGAATAGAAGATAATCGGGTAAATATTCATCTGGGTTTGTTCGAGACACCTTGTATACCTGCAAAAAGGTGGCGCAGATGTAATCGACGACCTATCGTGGTGAGCAAACTTTTTACATAAATAATAGGATAGATTTACACTGTTTTTAGAGAGTTTGAATATCCTATTGATATTTTAATTTAATATTTAATATATATAAGGCTTAAGTTTGCAACGTGAAGTCTCGTCTGGACACAGGAAAAGCGTAATTATATTTTTTATTATTGAAAAATTTATTATAAATGAATTTCTGAATAGCCCGAATATCTATTATTCGCAGAACCTAACCTAACTTAAAAAATAACCTATCTTTGTCAATCGCAACGCCTTCTAACCTATACACCGTTATGCGAGTGGAAAATAATCGGGTAAATATTCATGTGAGTCTGTTGGAGACACCCTGTATACCTGGAAAAAGGTGGCGCAGATATAACCGAGGTCCTACTGAGAAAGTTTGAATATTCTATTGATATTTTAATTTAATATCAAATATATATACGTAAAAATAAGCTAAATTAAGCTTATAGACTTAAGCTTATAACAAGTCTGGCCACAGGAAAAGCGTAATTATATTTTTTATTCTTGAAAAGCGTATTATAATTCAACTTCTGAATATCTTTTATTCTTAAAAAGCGTATTGTAATCCAACTTCTAAATAGCCCGAATATAAATTACTTACAGAACCTAACCTAACCTAACCTAATCTGGCAATAAGGTATCTTCTCTAACCTGCTATGCGAGTGGAAAATAATCGGGTAAATATTCATGTGAGTCTGTTGGAGACACCCTGTATACCTGAAAAAGGCGGCGCAGATGTAACTGAGGTCCTACTGAGAAAGTTTGCATATTCTATTGATATTTTCGTCTAGTATCGTGGAGAGCAAATTTTTCTATATAAATAATAGGATAGATTTGCACTGTTTTTAGGAAGTTTGAATATTCTATTGATATTTTAATTTCATATCAAATATATATATATATATATGTATAAATAAGCTAAATTAAGCTTATAACAAGTCTGGACACAGGAAAAGCGTAATTATATTTTTTATTCTTGAAAAGCGTATTATAATTCAACTTCTGAATATTTTTATTCTTGAAAAGCGTATTGTAATCCAACTTCTAAATAGCCCGAATATCAATTATTCGCAGAACCTAACGTAACCTAACCTAATCTGGCAATAAGATATCTTCTCTAACCTGCTATGCGAGTGGAAAATAATCGGGTAAATATTCATGTGTGTCTGTTCGAGACACCCCTGTATACCTGGAAAAAGGCGGCGCAGATGTAACCGAGGTCCTAATGGAGGAAGGTGGAGTCTGGTCTGGATGGCGAGAACGGTGCAGGAAGCGACGGAGGTCGGAGAGGTTATGTCTCCCGTGGGCTTGGCATAGAACGCGGCGGTGAGAGGTGGCGCACACCGAAGGATGTCCTCGAACGCTCGTTTTACGCGTCCTAGACGACCTCACCGTCGAAAATAACCATTTCGATGGTCGCGTCCACGTACCCACGCCTTCCCGTCCATTGTGCGCTTTCCCGTTCGATCGGTGCCGCGTGCTTGCGCAATCCCGGAAGCGGCGCTGCCTTTCGTTTCTGCCGTGGTCGGACCGATAATCCGTACGTTCTTGGCCAACGTTCCTCCGTTTCGTCCCGCGCTCCGAGCTACGATATATAACGCCGACACTCTCGCGCCGGATTCCATCCTGCATTTCGCAGGGCTCTTTTCCGCCAGCTCCATGCTCCTTCAATATTCGCCAGTCTCGAATTAGGTTTCCGCACGTTTGCAATTTTTTTACGATGTCATTTTACGGAGTATTCTATGTTTTATGGAATATACGATACGATTGAGAATATCTCATACGATTCAAAATAAATTGAGGAAGTTGTGCAGAGAGGAAAGTGTTGGATATGATTGAGTTTGGGGTTATTTGTGTATGTTTGGGAGTTTTTAATAGCGTCATTTTATGGGGTATTTTGACAGGATTTTCTGTTTTATGGAATATTTGATATAATTAATGTTTTAGAATTAATTGAAGCAGCTTATTGTGCAGAGAGGAAAGTGTTGGATATGATTGAGTTTGGGGATATTTGTGTATGCTTGGGACTTTTTAATGGCGTCATTTTATGGGGTATTTTGACAGAATTTTCTGTTTTATGGAATATCTGATACGATTAATGTTTCAGAATTCGTTGAAAGAGACTATTGTGCAAGGAGAAAAAATGGTTGGATATGAATTGATTTGAGATTGCTTATATGTGTTTGAGAGTTTTTAATGGCTCCATTTTATGGGGTATTTTTTGTTTTATATAATATCTGAGAGGAGTAATGTTGCAGAGTAAATTGAGGTGGTCTGTTTTGTGGATAGAGAAAATTGTTGGATATGGTAGAGTTTGGGGTTCCTTGTGTAGGTTTGGGACTTTTTAATGGCGTCATTTTATGGGGTATTTAGACAGAATTTTCTGTTTTATGCAATATCTGATATAATTAATGTTTCAGAATTAATTGAAGCAGCTTATTGTGCAGAGAGGAAAGTGTTGGATATGATTGAGTTTGGAGTTATTTGTATATGTTTGGGACTTTTTAATGGCGTCATTTTATGGGTTATATTACCCGAATTTTTCTCTTTAAGTATATCTGTTATAATTAATATTTCAGATTAAATTGAGGAGGTTTGTTGCGCAGAGAGAAGAAATGGTTGAATATAAATAGATTTAAGACTGCTTGTGTGTGTTTGAAATTTTTTAACGGGGTCATTTAATGGGGCATTTTTATTTTACGTAATACCTAATATGATTAATGATTCAGAATAAATTAAACAGGACTGTTGTGCAGAGAGAAATAAAATGGTTGAATATGAGCAGGTTTGAGATTGTTTGTGTGTGTTTGGAATTTTTTTATTCGGTATAATTAAAGTTTCAGAATAAATTGAATAGTACTTCTATGCAGAGAAATAAAAATGGTAAAAATATTTAAATATGAGATGTCTTAGGCGTGTTTGGAATTTTAATTTACTATCTCGCTCCCATTCTACAGTATATTTCGATTCAATTTATTGTTTCATGTAATATCTGAATTTTTTTAGACGAATTATATTTCAGTATAATTAAGAGTGGTCGAATTTTGAGTTTCTTGTATACTTGGGATTTTAATATAGGGTGTTTCGGTTGAATTATCCGATTCAATATCCTACAATTACTTATCCCCTTGTATTTTAATCGAATAATATTATTTTTCGTTTTACTTCCTCCGTTAATAAGAATTTAATTACCGAAAATTCTGAAATTATATTTAGCTGGTTCTTTCTACGTTCTTCTTTTTTTTTTCTTTTTTTGGAACGAGTTAACTCTTTCATTATTACAGACATAATCACTCGGCACGAATTGATCTCCGCACACGTCTGAGAAGAGATAAAAAAGAAGCGAATCACGCTCGCGACTTCTGCATGTGTGCATATATCTTTGTCCTTGTTTCCAATTATACCAAACGCGATGTTATTACGCGAAAAAAACAATTACCGATAAATATTCCGCTTATTTTGTCCACGGCAGATAAAATATCAAAAATTCTTCCTCGTAAATAAAATGTCACGAGGAAATTATTTTGTTTACGCTTATGCAGTTAATTAGATAATTTAATACACGATCCAACAAAGCTATCTGCACAACAACGTACGTCATTCCACTGCCTTTCAGACATGACTGTAGTCGATTGATTTAAAAACATCAACTTGTTATTTAATTTTTACCTCAAATAACAAAAATAACAACAAAAAAATTACACAATATTATGTCGATATAAATACATAATATTAAATAATTCTTCCAAAAATAACTAAACGTCGACCGATAAAACGATATTATTAATTTTTACCTAAAACAAGAAAAATAACAAAAAGAAAAAATAATTACATAATATTATATAGATATAAATGCATAATATTAAATAATTCTTCCAAAAATAGCTAGAAATCGATCGATAAAAAAAAATAAAATAAAATTTTTACCCAAAATACCAAAAATAACAAAAAAAAATTATACAATATCATATCGATATCAATACATAATATTAAATAATTCTTCCAAAATAACTAGACGTAGATCGATAAAATAAAATAAAATTTTTACCTAAAATAACGAAAATAACAAAAAAAAAAAAATAATTACACAATATTACATCGATATCAATACATAATATTAAATAATTCTTCCAAAAATATCTAGACGTCGATTGATAAAATAAAATAAAATAAAATTTTTACCCAAAATACCAAATATAAAAAAAAATTACACAATATTATATCGATATAAATAATTCTTCCAAAAATAACTAAACGTCGATGGATAAAACGATATTATTTAATTTTTACTTAAAATAATAAAAAAAAAAAGAAATAATTACACAATATTATATCGATATCAATACATAATATTAAATAATTCTTCCAAAAATAGCTAAACATCGATCGATAAAACGATATTATTTAATTTTTACCTAAAATAACAAACAAAACAAAAATTGCACAATATTGTATCGATATAAATACATAACATTAAATAATTCTTCCAAAAACAGTTATACGTCGATTAATAAAACGAAATAAAATTCATAAATAATTTTCACCGATTTAAATAACAAATTCCAATTATCAAATAAAATTCCCTGAAAACACGACGTCAATTATTCCACCGATATCGCGATCGATATTGTCCGAATAATTAAGATAACGAGATTAGGGCTTTGCACGGGGATTACATAAATCGCGTCCATTACGTAAAGATTTTTTTTTTCCCACAGAACCAATTCGAACGGGCCGGATTTTCCGCGCGGCTTTAATCCAAAGTTCATCAGGCGTGAAGAGTTAATAAACGGCTGGAAGAAGATAGTAATTCCATAAGAGAATTCGTTACACAGGCCTTTGAGATTATTTCATCGAAATTTTCCAGGCCGGGGCCTCCTCAACTTTCCTTTCGTTTATATTAAATTAACATCTAGTTTCGGAAGTTAATCGTATAACTTTGAACAATTTCCAGCGTTTGCGCGGAACGATGGCGGTACCGAAAGAGTTTCCCCAGGTTTAGGTAGATTAAACCGGAAGTGTATACGGGATGGGTTTAGGAGGGCTGCGAGTGACAAGTTCGCTAACTAAATCGTGCCTCTGCAAGGTAACTGCGAATCATTTCCCCTGAAAATTCCTCCATCTTAAATATCAATTTTACCCGAACAAATTTTACGCGATTAAAAAAAGGAAATTTTACTTTAATTTTAATATAGATAATAATAATTAATTTTAATACCCTTTGCACTCGACGATTCTTTAGTCAAAGAAGAATAGAAATTTTGCAGATTTTTTGGTATAAAACTGACACTATTTTTTCAAGTGATTCATTTCGGTATTTTGCATATTGTTATATAATCTAATATTTTTTCTCTTCTAACGCAAATTTCTTTGAAGTGTTGTTAATTACATGGATTTTATTATTCCTGGATCTTTTATGAACGAAAGATAGATTTTTCATCGGTAATTGATGTAATTTTGTAAATAAGATAAAATAGAAATCTGAAATTGAACGAATATTTTTTCTCTTCTAACGCAAATTTCTTTGAAATGTTGTTAATTACATGAATTTTATTATTCTTTGATCTTTTATGAACGAAAGATAGATTTTTCATCGGTAATTGATGTAATTTTGTAAATAAGATAAAATAGAAATCAGAAATTGAACGAATATTTTTTCTTTTCTAACGCAAATTTCTTTACAGTATTGTTAATTACATGGATTTTATTATTCCTTGATAGTTGATAAACGAAAAATAGATTTTTCATCGGTAATTGATGTAATTTTGTAAATAAGATAAATAGAAATCTGAAATTGAATGAATATTTTTTCTCCCCTAACGTGAATTTCTTTAAAGTGTTGTTAATTAAATGAGTAATTATATAATAATATAAAATATATAATAAAATATAAAATATATTATATAATAATGAGGTAATTACTCGTTTAAATTATCCCTCGAAGAATTTGACCGGCTGAAAATAAATTTTCCTTCTCGTTCACTGTATTATCCGATAATAATTATAATATCTGCTTCTAAAATTTCACGGTGTAATGTAATTTTAAAATTACTCGTCGAATTATTGAAATTAATAATAATAATTTCGACGAGTAATTCCGACGATATCGATTGTAAATTAAACGCTATTGGTGGAATATTGTTTAATTAAAATATATTATCAGAAAATACGAAAGATAAATATTATCGTTGATATTACAATTCGATATTTATATCGTTTAATTTGAACGGAATAAAGGTCGGGGTTAAAAAAAGGTGAATTTTCCAATTTAAATTAATATTTCTGTTTCGAATTGGGATAATTGGAACAATTTTCACACTGGGAATAAATCTTCCTACACATCCAGTGTATTATCGAATAACAATATTCTGATAAAAATTGTATTGTACTGTAAAAATATCTGGTCGAGTTAGAAAACAAAATTTTCTAAAATATCGCAATGTCATGTAACAAAAACGTAATAAAAATTTTAGAAATATCGTCCAAAATACATTTTTTTTCGCTTTAAATGCGTGTAACAATTTTTAATTAAAATATATTACCATAAAACACGAAATATAAATATTATCGTCGATATTGTAATTCGATATTTATGTTAATATTATTCATTAATAATTTCAGTGTTATATTTTGTAAAAATCGAAGTGCATGCAAATAAATGGTTGGAAAAAAGGAGCAGGTTTGCTTCTAATACATTTTCCCAGCGACCACTTATGGAAATCATCGGCGTCCGTTCAAACCTTGCCATCCCATATTAAGCCAGTTTCGACACCGTGCTCGGTTTCACGATAAACGAACCAAGATGGTGGAACTTTCTAAGAACTTTCCATTCGCGAGCAAACGGAAACGGACCACGATCCTGTTGGGACCTTCTACGGATCAACGAAACTATCGCATTGTTTGGGCCTGGGCGAGGCGATAAAATCGACGGTATTTAAAACAACCAGCTCGATGTACTTCGAACGTTTAGTAAATCCTATACGAGGAACTGAGCTATTATTCGCAACGAAAATATACGAACGAAAATTTCAGGGGATAATTAATGTAACAAATTAAAAATTTTAAGTTTAAGAAGAGAATTTAAATTAAAAAATTTTTAATTTTAAATTTGGGCGATTAAATTTCAAAGTTAAAAATTGAAAATTTGTGCGTTTGAATTTTAAAGTTAAAAATTAAAAATTTGTGCGTTTAAATTTAAAAATTAAAAATTTGTGGGTTTGAATTTTAAAATTAAAAATTTCTGTGTTTGAATTTCAAAATTAAAATTAAAAATCTGTGGGTTCGAACTTTTAAGTTAAAAATTAAAAATTTGTGGGTTCGAATTTTTAAGTTAAAAATTAAAATTTGTGGGTTCGAATTTTTAAGTTAAAAATTAAAAATTTGTAGGTTCGAATTTTTAAGTTAAAAATTAAAAATTTGTGCGTTTGAATTTCAAATTTAAACTTAAAAATTTGTGCGCTTAAATTTAAAAATTAAAAATTTGTGCGTTTAGATTTCAAGATTAAAATTAAAAATTTGTGCATTTGAATTTAAAAATTAAAATTTTGTGCGTTTGAATTTTAAAATTAAAAATTTGTGCGTTTGAATTTCAAAGTTAAAAATTAAAAATTTGTGTGTCTGAATTTCAAAGTTAAAAATTAAAAATTTCTGCGTTTGAATTTCAAAATAAAAAATTTCTGCGTTTAGATTTCAAAACTAAAATTAAAAATTTGTTTATTATTACCTTTTCTACTATTACTATTTGGTACTTCGAAAAAACCACCGAATGCAAAGGGTTAGCACCAAAACTACCGATATTTAAACAGAAAATACTAATTTGAATGTAAGATTCAAATAGAATTACCTCAATTCGAGTCAATTAACTATGAGTTACCTTTTTCAAAAGTAATACAACTTTTCTCCCTAATTTCAAAAAAGAAAATTCTAAGACCAGTATTAAAATATTACACATTAAATCAAATAAATATTACATTTCTATTTTATTCCTAATAAATAATAATTTCATTTGACTAGATTTCTAATAGAGTTCTATTATAATTCTATTATAATATATTCTATTATAATTTAATTCTAATTTCCATTTGTTCTTCTATCCATTCAATCGTAAACTTACCCCGATATATCACAAATTTCAGATAATTAAAGATAAATCAGAGAAATTAAAGATAATGGCAAGAATTTCAGATAATGGTAGAAATATAACAAACGAACAAACAACGAGATAATCCAAGATTATCCCAAGAAATAACGCGATGATCTTAACTACCAATCGAGGCGTTAAAAAATCGGAAACAGGGATAACCGATTGTGTTCACCGAGTCAAACGAATCGATTATACTTCGTAAACAAGATCACGGCGAGATTATTCTGCTTGTAATCGACAATGGCGAAGGAGTAGCCGAAGCAAGAGACAATGCGTCTGAACAATGAAAGATAAAGTCGACTGGCAACGTCCACGCAGCAAAGGATCATCGATATTAGCCACGATATCTTTATGTAACCGAGGACGAGTGATGTCACTCTCGCGTATTCACAATGGCCACCATTGGCACGGATCAGAGCTGCCAGTTTCTTCATCCTAACTTCGCGAAATTCCTTGCAAATTCTTGTCAACGTGCAAAGGATCGAACCTGAAATCCGATCAAAGTTAGAGGATCAAAATGAACGAGTTAACTCGACATCTTGACTCTACGGATCTCGACAGAGATAATCCGTTTCGCGACCGATCACCTGTCCTTGTTAATACTAGGTTTAAGGACGTTTTTTGTATACTTATTTCACGGACATTCAATAAATTTTCCTGCAAAGGAAACCACGTATTTTCCTTTGAAAAACAAACGATGGTTTAATTCGAAAACACTTGCAATATTAACACTTTTAGTGACAGCGGGCTGATCTATCTAAAACACAAGATATTCGTTCGTCAGCTTCTTTTTTTTAAATTGAAAAATATCGATTTCTCCTTGAAATTTGGAGTAGATCGACTTTGGTCGACTAAAACGAGAAATATTAGTATCTTCTTTTTTTTTTTAAATTGAAGAATATGGATTTCTTCTTGAAATTTTGAGTCGACTAAACGCGAGATATTCATTAGACAACCCTTTTTCTTTTTTTAAATTGAAAAATATGGATTTCTTTTTTTTTAATTTTGAGTCGATCGACTATGGTCGACTAAAACACAAGATATTCGGTAGTCAACTTCTTTTTTTTAAATTAATAAATATCGATTTCTCCTTGAAATTTTGAGTCGATCGACTTTGATCGACTAAAACGTGAAATATTCATTAGTATCTTCTTTTTTTTTTAAATTGAAAAATATGGATTTCTTCTTGAAATTTCGAGTCGTCTAAATCGAATTTGGTCGACTCAAACGCGAGATATTCATTAGACAACCTTTTTCTTTTTTTTATATTGATAAATATCAATTTCTCCTTGAAATTTTGAGTCGATCGACTTTGATCGACTAAAACGCGAAATATTCATTAGTATCTTCTTTTTTTTTTAAATTGAAAGATATGGATTTCTTTTTGAAATTTTGAGTCGATCGACTATGGTCGACTAAAACACAAGATATTCGTTAGTCAGCTTCTTTTTTTTTTAATTGAAAAATATGGATTTCTTTTTGAAATTTTGAGTCGATCGACTTGGGTCAACTAAAACGCGAGATATTACTTAGTCAGCTTCTTTCTCTTTTTAAATTGAAAAATATGGATTTCTTCTTGAAATTTTGAGTCGACTAAATCGGCTTTGGTCGACTAAAACGCGAGATATTACTTAGTCAGCTTTTTTTCTCTTAAATTGAAAAATATGGATTTCTTCTTCAAATTTTGAGTCGACTAAAATCGACTTTGGTCGATTAAAGCGCGAGAAATTCATTAGTCAGCTATTTTCTTTTTAATTGAAAAATATGTATTTCTTCTTGAAATATTTAGTGGATTAAAATCGAATTTGATTAAAACGCGAGATATCCACCTAAGATTTAAGCTCCTGCTTCTTAATTTCGAATGAAGTAACAAAATTAGCAACTTCTAATCAACGAGACACGCTCCATTCTAATTTTTCTTCATTCGTCCCTTCATTCCCTAAATAACAATCGTTTTTCCGAATTATTTGACCAAACACTGATACAAAACCTAAGTCTTCACAAGATCTCGCAAGCTGCTTCTTTCAGAAGTTCTCGCGTTCATTCATACACCTGTTTCTTCAAACATCCTCAGAAAACTCTAGCATTACCTTGCAACGTCCACGCAAACATGGAAATAAGGCCCGTGTCTAAAAGTAGCTGCAACAACTCTGAAAATAAAGAATACCAAACGAGTGGTTCTGACACCCACGAAGTAGTCCCAGAGTCAAATACCATCGCGACGTTTGAAACTAGGAAGAAAACGCGATGGAAAGGAAAAACAGAAGGATCTAACCCTTTCGACTTTCTTTTTCACCATTTAATCATATTTTAATCATCGATGTTAATTAATATGTCAAATTTAAAATTATTCAACCCAATATCGAAGTAAAATAATTTATATCCTAATTTTTATACGATTTTTTATTCACCGTTTTCAAAATATTGTCAACTTTATAGCACAAGATTTTCTAATTATTCCATTCAATTTTCATTTGATTGTGTAGGTTCATTATTAATCCTTTGCACTCGGCGCTTTTTTCGTCAGAGAAA
>NW_027470463.1:0-37654 GCF_051020765.1 Lasioglossum baleicum
TCAGTGCATTTGCATGCAAATATGCGAAATTGGCACAGAAACTCCGACTCGGCAAGCACGATCACGATTTATTCGAGCTTACGTCAGATTCGACGATTCTTCGTTTCAGAAGTCTATTTCTGTGCGGAATCGCTGTTTCGCGTCGTAGATCAGTGCATTTGCATGCAAATATGCGAAATTGGCACAGAAACTTCGATTCGGCAAGCACGATCACGATTTATTCGAGCTTACGTCAGATTCGACGATTCTTCGTTTCAGAAGTTTATATCTGTGCGGAATCGCTGTTTCGCGTCGTAGATCAGTGCATTTGCATGCAAATATGCGAAATTGGCACAGAAACTCCGATTCGGCAAGCACGATCACGATTTATTCGAGCTTATGTCAGATTTGACGATACTTCGTTTCAGAAGTCTATTTTTGTGCGGGATCGCTGTTTCGCGTCGTAGATCAGTGCATTTGCATGCAAATATGCGAAAGTGGCACAGA
Organism: Lasioglossum baleicum; assembly: GCF_051020765.1. Classification (NCBI taxonomy): domain Eukaryota; kingdom Metazoa; phylum Arthropoda; class Insecta; order Hymenoptera; family Halictidae; genus Lasioglossum; species Lasioglossum baleicum. The sequence goes on from NW_027470463.1 coordinate 487, forward strand.
AACTCCGACTCGGCAAGCACGATCACGATTTATTCGAGCGTATGTCAGATTCGACGATTCTTCGTTTCAGAAGTCTATTTCTGTGCGGAATCGCTGTTTCGCGTCGTAGATCAGTGCATTTGCATGCAAATATGCGAAATTGGCACAGAGACTCCGATTCGGCCAGCACGATCACGATTTATTCGAGCTTATCTCAGATTCGACGATTCTTCGTTTCAGAAGTGTATTTCTGTGCGGAATCGCTGTTTCGCGTGCTAGATCAGGGCATTTGAATGCAAATATGCGAAATTGGCACAGAAACTCCGACTAGGCAAGCACGATCACGATTTATTCGAGCTTATGTCAGATTCGACGATTCTTCGTTTCAGAAGTCTATTTTTGTGCGGGATCGCTGTTTCGCGTCGTAGATCAGTGCATTTGCATGCAAATATGCGAAAGTGGCACAGAAACTCCGACTCGGTAAGCACGATCACGATTTATTCGAGCTTATGTCAGATTCGGCGATTCTTCGTTTCAGAAGTCTATTTCTGTGCGGAATTGCTGCTTCGCGTCGTAGATCAGTGCATTTGCATGCAAATATGCGAAATTGGCACAGAAACTCCGACTCGGCAAGCACGATCACGATTTATTCGAGCTTACGTCAGATTCGACGATTCTTCGTTTCAGAAGTCTATTTCTGTGCGGAATCGCTGGTTCGCGTCGTAGATCAGTGCATTTGCATGCAAATATGCGAAAGTGGCACAGAAACTCCGACTCGGCAAGCACGATCACGATTTATTCGAGCGTATGTCAGATTCGACGATTCTTCGTTTCAGAAGTCTATTTCTGTGCGGAATCGCTGTTTCGCGTCGTAGATCAGTGCATTTGCATGCAAATATGCGAAATTGGCACAGAGACTCCGATTCGGCCAGCACGATCACGATTTATTCGAGCTTATCTCAGATTCGACGATTCTTCGTTTCAGAAGTGTATTTCTGTGCGGAATCGCTGTTTCGCGTGCTAGATCAGGGCATTTGAATGCAAATATGCGAAATTGGCACAGAAACTCCGACTCGGCAAGCACGATCACGATTTATTCGAGCTTATGTCAGATTCGACGATTCTTCGTTTCAGAAGTCTATTTTTGTGCGGGATCGCTGTTTCGCGTCGTAGATCAGTGCATTTGCATGCAAATATGCGAAAGTGGCACAGAAACTCCGACTCGGTAAGCACGATCACGATTTATTCGAGCTTATGTCAGATTCGGCGATTCTTCGTTTCAGAAGTCTATTTCTGTGCGGAATCGCTGTTTCGCGTCGTAGATCAGTGCATTTGCATGCAAATATGCGAAATTGGCACAGAAACTCCGACTCGGCAAGCACGATCACGATTTATTCGAGCTTACGTCAGATTCGACGATTGTTCGTTTCAGAAGTCTATTTCTGTGCGGTATCGCTGTTTCGCGTCGTAGATCAGTGCATTTGCATGCAAATATGCGATATTGGCACAGAAACTGCGACTCGGCAAGCACGATCACGATTTTTTCGAGCTTATGTCAGATTCGACGATTCTTCGTTTCAGAAGTCTATTTCTGTGCGGAATCGCTGTTTCGCGTCGTAGATCAGTGCATTTGCATGCAAATATGCGATATTGGCACAGAAACTCCGACTCGGCAAGCACGATCACGATTTATTCGAGCTTATGTCAGATTCGACGATTCTTCGTTTCAGAAGTGTATTTCTGTGCGAAAACGCTGTTTCGCGTGCTAGATCAGTGCATTTCCATGCAACTGTGCGAAATTGGCACAGAAACTCCGACTCGGCAAGCACGATCACGATTTATTCGAGCTTACGTCAGATTCGACGATTCTTCGTTTCAGAAGTCTATTTTTGTGCGGGATCGCTGTTTCGCGTCGTAGATCAGTGCATTTGAATGCAAATTTGCGAAAGTGGCACAGAAACTCCGACTCGGCAAGCACGATCACGATTTATTCGAGCTTACGTCAGATTCGACGATTCTTCGTTTCAGAAGTCTATTTCTGTGCGGAATCGCTGTTTCGCGTCGTAGATCAGTGCATTTGAATGCAAATTTGCGAAAGTGGCACAGAAACTCCGACTCGGCAAGCACGATCACGATTTATTCGAGCTTACGTCAGATTCGACGATTCTTCGTTTCAGAAGTCTATTTCTGTGCGGAATCGCTGTTTCGCCAGCTGGATCAGGGCATTTGAATGCAAATATGCGAAATTGGCACAGAAACTCCGACTCGGCAAGCACGATCACGATTTATTCGAGCTTATGTCAGATTCGACGATTCTTCGTTTCAGAAGTCTATTTTTGTGCGGGATCGCTGTTTCGCGTCGTAGATCAGTGCATTTGCATGCAAATATGCGAAATTGGCACAGAGACTCCGATTCGGCCAGCACGATCACGATTTATTTGACCTTATATCAGATTCGACGATTCTTCGTTTCAGAAGTCTACTTCTGTGCGGAATAGCTGTTTCGCGTCGTAAATCAGTGCATTTCCATGCAACTATGCGATATTGGCACAGAAACTCCGATTCGGCAAGTACGATCACGATTTATTCGAGCTTATCTCAGATTCGACGATTCTTCGTTTCAGAAGTGTATTTCTGTGCGGAATCGCTGTTTCGCGTGCTAGATCAGGGCATTTGAATGCAAATATGCGAAATTGGCACAGAGACACCTATTCGGCAAGCACGATCACGATTTATTCGGGCTTACGTCAGATTCGACGATTCTTCGTTTCAGAAGTGTATTTCTGTGCGGAATCGCTGTTTCGCGTCGTAGATCAGTGCATTTGCATGCAAATATGCGAAATTGGCACAGAAACTCCGACTCGGCCAGCACGATCACGATTTATTCGAGCTTATCTCAGATTCGACGATTCTTCGTTTCAGAAGTGTATTTCTGTGCGGAATCGCTGTTTCGCGTGCTAGATCAGGGCATTTGAATGCAAATATGCGAAATTGGCACAGAAACTCCGACTCGGCAAGCACGATCACGATTTATTCGAGCTTATGTCAGATTCGACGATTCTTCGTTTCAGAAGTGTATTTATGTGCGGAATCGCTGTTTCGCGTCGTAGATCAGTGCATTTGCATGCAAATATGCGAAATTGGCACAGAAACTCCGACTCGGCAAGCACGATCACGATTTATTCGAGCTTATGTCTGATTCGACGATTCTTCGTTTCAGAAGTCTATTTTTGTGCGGGATCGCGGTTTCGCGTCGTAGATCAGTGCATTTGAATGCAAATATGCGAAAGTGGCACAGAAACTCCGACTCGGCAAGCACGATCACGATTTATTCGAGCTTACGTCAGATTCGACGATTCTTCGTTTCAGAAGTGTATTTCTGTGCGGAATCGCTGTTTCGCGTCGTAGATCAGTGCATTTGCATGCAAATATGCGAAATTGGCACAGAAACTCCGACTCGGCCAACACGATCACGATTTATTCGAGCTTATCTCAGATTCGACGATTCTTCGTTTCAGAAGTGTATTTCTGTGCGGAATCGCTGTTTCGCGGGCTAGATCAGGGCATTTGAATGCAAATATGCGAAATTGGCACAGAAACTCCGACTCGGCAAGCACGATCACGATTTATTCGAGCTTATGTCAGATTCGACGATTCTTCGTTTCAGAAGTCTATTTTTGTGCGGGATCGCTGTTTCGCGTCGTAGATCAGTGCATTTGAATGCAAATATGCGAAAGTGGCACAGAAACTCCGACTCGGCAAGCACGATCACGATTTATTCGAGCTTACGTCAGATTCGACGTTTCTTCGTTTCACAAGTCTATTTCTGTGCGGAATCGCTGTTTCGCGTGCTAGATCAGGGCATTTGAATGCAAATATGCGAAATTGGCACAGAAACTCCGACTCGGCAAGCACGATCACGATTTATTCGAGCTTATGTCAGATTCGACGATTCTTCGTTTCAGAAGTCTATTTTTGTGCGGGATCGCTGTTTCGCGACGTAGATCAGTGCATTTGCATGCAAATATGCGAAAGTGGCACAGAAACTCCGACTCGGCAAGCACGATCACGATTTATTCGAGCTTATGTCAGATTCGACGATTCTTCGTTTCAGAAGTCTATTTCTGTGCGGAATCGCTGTTTCGCGTCGTAGATCAGTGCATTTGCATGCAAATATGCGAAATTGGCACAGAAACTCCGATTCGCCACGCACGATCACGATTTATTCGGGCTTACGTCAGATTCGACGATTCTTCGTTTCAGAAGTGTATTTCTGTGCGGAATCGCTGTTTCGCGTCGTAGATCAGTGCATTTGCATGCAAATATGCAAAATCGGCACAGAAACTCCGACTCGGCCAGCACGATCACGATTTATTCGAGCTTATGTCAGATTCGACGGTTCTTCGTTTCTGAAGTGTATTTCTGTGCGGAATCGCTGTTTCGCGTGCTAGATCAGGGCATTTGAATGCAAATATGCGAAAGTGGCACAGAAACTCCGACTCGGCAAGCAGGATCACGATTTATTCGAGCGTATGTCAGATTCGACGATTCTTCGTTTCAGAAGTCTATTTCTGTGCGGAATCGCTGTTTCGCGTCGTAGATCAGTGCATTTGCATGCAAATATGCGAAATTGGCACAGAGACTCCGATTCGGCCAGCACGATCACGATTTATTCGGGCTTACGTCAGATTCGACGATTCTTCGTTTCAGAAGTGTATTTCTGTGCGGAATCGCTGTTTCGCGTCGTAGATCAGTGCATTTGCATGCAAATATGCAAAATCGGCACAGAAACTCCGACTCGGCCAGCACGATCACGATTTATTCGAGCTTATCTCAGATTCGACGATTCTTCGTTTCAGAAGTGTATTTCTGTGCGGAATCGCTGTTTCGCGTGCTAGATCAGGGCATTTGAATGCAAATATGCGAAATTGGCACAGAAACTCCGACTCGGCAAGCACGATCACGATTTATTCGAGCTTATGTCAGATTCGACGATTCTTCGTTTCAGAAGTGTATTTATGTGCGGAATCGCTGTTTCGCGTCGTAGATCAGTGCATTTGCATGCAAATATGCGAAATTGGCACAGAAACTCCGACTCGGCAAGCACGATCACGATTTATTCGAGCTTATGTCTGATTCGACGATTCTTCGTTTCAGAAGTCTATTTTTGTGCGGGATCGCGGTTTCGCGTCGTAGATCAGTGCATTTGCATGCAAATATGCGAAAGTGGCACAGAAACTCCGACTCGGCAAGCACGATCACGATTTATTCGAGCTTACGTCAGATTCGACGATTCTTCGTTTCAGAAGTCTATTTCTGTGCGGAATCGCTGTTTCGCGTCGTAGATCAGTGCATTTGCATGCAAATATGCGAAATTGGCACAGAAACTCCGACTCGGCCAACACGATCACGATTTATTCGAGCTTATCTCAGATTCGACGATTCTTCGTTTCAGAAGTGTATTTCTGTGCGGAATCGCTGTTTCGCGGGCTAGATCAGGGCATTTGAATGCAAATATGCGAAATTGGCACAGAAACTCCGACTCGGCAAGCACGATCACGATTTATTCGAGCTTATGTCAGATTCGACGATTCTTCGTTTCAGAAGTCTATTTTTGTGCGGGATCGCTGTTTCGCGACGTAGATCAGTGCATTTGCATGCAAATATGCGAAAGTGGCACAGAAACTCCGACTCGGCAAGCACGATCACGATTTATTCGAGCTTATGTCAGATTCGACGATTCTTCGTTTCAGAAGTCTATTTCTGTGCGGAATCGCTGTTTCGCGTCGTAGATCAGTGCATTTGCATGCAAATATGCGAAATTGGCACAGAAACTCCGATTCGCCACGCACGATCACGATTTATTCGGGCTTACGTCAGATTCGACGATTCTTCGTTTCAGAAGTGTATTTCTGTGCGGAATCGCTGTTTCGCGTCGTAGATCAGTGCATTTGCATGCAAATATGCAAAATCGGCACAGAAACTCCGACTCGGCCAGCACGATCACGATTTATTCGAGCTTATGTCAGATTCGACGGTTCTTCGTTTCAGAAGTGTATTTCTGTGCGGAATCGCTGTTTCGCGTGCTAGATCAGGGCATTTGAATGCAAATATGCGAAAGTGGCACAGAAACTCCGACTCGGCAAGCACGATCACGATTTATTCGAGCTTATGTCAGATTCGACGATTCTTCGTTTCAGAAGTGTATTTATGTGCGGAATCGCTGTTTCGCGTCGTAGATCAGTGCATTTGCATGCAAATATGCGAAATTGGCACAGAAACTCCGACTCGGCAAGCACGATCACGATTTATTCGAGCTTATGTCAGATTCGGCGATTCTTCGTTTCAGAAGTCTACTTTTGTGCGGGATCGCTGTTTCGCGTCGTAGATCAGTGCATTTGCATGCAAATATGCGAAAGTGGCACAGAAACTCCGACTCGGTAAGCACGATCACGATTTATTCGAGCTTATGTCAGATTCGGCGATTCTTCGTTTCAGAAGTCTATTTCTGTGCGGAATCGCTGTTTCGCGTCGTAGATCAGTGCATTTGCATGCAAATATGCGAAATTGGCACAGAAACTCCGACTCGGCAAGCACGATCACGATTTATTCGAGCTTACGTCAGATTCGACGATTGTTCGTTTCAGAAGTCTATTTCTGTGCGGTATCGCTGTTTCGCGTCGTAGATCAGTGCATTTGCATGCAAATATGCGATATTGGCACAGAAACTGCGACTCGGCAAGCACGATCACGATTTTTTCGAGCTTATGTCAGATTCGACGATTCTTCGTTTCAGAAGTCTATTTCTGTGCGGAATCGCTGTTTCGCGTCGTAGATCAGTGCATTTGCATGCAAATATGCGATATTGGCACAGAAACTCCGACTCGGCAAGCACGATCACGATTTATTCGAGCTTATGTCAGATTCGACGATTCTTCGTTTCAGAAGTCTATTTCTGTGCGGAATCGCTGTTTCGCCAGCTGGATCAGGGCATTTGAATGCAAATATGCGAAATTGGCACAGAAACTCCGACTCGGCAAGCACGATCACGATTTATTCGAGCTTATGTCAGATTCGACGATTCTTCGTTTCAGAAGTCTATTTTTGTGCGGGATCGCTGTTTCGCGTCGTAGATCAGTGCATTTGCATGCAAATATGCGAAATTGGCACAGAGACTCCGATTCGGCCAGCACGATCACGATTTATTTGACCTTATATCAGATTCGACGATTCTTCGTTTCAGAAGTCTACTTCTGTGCGGAATAGCTGTTTCGCGTCGTAAATCAGTGCATTTCCATGCAACTATGCGATATTGGCACAGAAACTCCGATTCGGCAAGTACGATCACGATTTATTCGAGCTTATCTCAGATTCGACGATTCTTCGTTTCAGAAGTGTATTTCTGTGCGGAATCGCTGTTTCGCGTGCTAGATCAGGGCATTTGAATGCAAATATGCGAAATTGGCACAGAGACACCTATTCGGCAAGCACGATCACGATTTATTCGGGCTTACGTCAGATTCGACGATTCTTCGTTTCAGAAGTGTATTTCTGTGCGGAATCGCTGTTTCGCGTCGTAGATCAGTGCATTTGCATGCAAATATGCGAAATTGGCACAGAAACTCCGACTCGGCCAGCACGATCACGATTTATTCGAGCTTATCTCAGATTCGACGATTCTTCGTTTCAGAAGTGTATTTCTGTGCGGAATCGCTGTTTCGCGTGCTAGATCAGGGCATTTGAATGCAAATATGCGAAATTGGCACAGAAACTCCGACTCGGCAAGCACGATCACGATTTATTCGAGCTTATGTCAGATTCGACGATTCTTCGTTTCAGAAGTGTATTTATGTGCGGAATCGCTGTTTCGCGTCGTAGATCAGTGCATTTGCATGCAAATATGCGAAATTGGCACAGAAACTCCGACTCGGCAAGCACGATCACGATTTATTCGAGCTTATGTCTGATTCGACGATTCTTCGTTTCAGAAGTCTATTTTTGTGCGGGATCGCGGTTTCGCGTCGTAGATCAGTGCATTTGAATGCAAATATGCGAAAGTGGCACAGAAACTCCGACTCGGCAAGCACGATCACGATTTATTCGAGCTTACGTCAGATTCGACGATTCTTCGTTTCAGAAGTGTATTTCTGTGCGGAATCGCTGTTTCGCGTCGTAGATCAGTGCATTTGCATGCAAATATGCGAAATTGGCACAGAAACTCCGACTCGGCCAACACGATCACGATTTATTCGAGCTTATCTCAGATTCGACGATTCTTCGTTTCAGAAGTGTATTTCTGTGCGGAATCGCTGTTTCGCGGGCTAGATCAGGGCATTTGAATGCAAATATGCGAAATTGGCACAGAAACTCCGACTCGGCAAGCACGATCACGATTTATTCGAGCTTATGTCAGATTCGACGATTCTTCGTTTCAGAAGTCTATTTTTGTGCGGGATCGCTGTTTCGCGTCGTAGATCAGTGCATTTGAATGCAAATATGCGAAAGTGGCACAGAAACTCCGACTCGGCAAGCACGATCACGATTTATTCGAGCTTACGTCAGATTCGACGTTTCTTCGTTTCACAAGTCTATTTCTGTGCGGAATCGCTGTTTCGCGTGCTAGATCAGGGCATTTGAATGCAAATATGCGAAATTGGCACAGAAACTCCGACTCGGCAAGCACGATCACGATTTATTCGAGCTTATGTCAGATTCGACGATTCTTCGTTTCAGAAGTCTATTTTTGTGCGGGATCGCTGTTTCGCGACGTAGATCAGTGCATTTGCATGCAAATATGCGAAAGTGGCACAGAAACTCCGACTCGGCAAGCACGATCACGATTTATTCGAGCTTATGTCAGATTCGACGATTCTTCGTTTCAGAAGTCTATTTCTGTGCGGAATCGCTGTTTCGCGTCGTAGATCAGTGCATTTGCATGCAAATATGCGAAATTGGCACAGAAACTCCGATTCGCCACGCACGATCACGATTTATTCGGGCTTACGTCAGATTCGACGATTCTTCGTTTCAGAAGTGTATTTCTGTGCGGAATCGCTGTTTCGCGTCGTAGATCAGTGCATTTGCATGCAAATATGCAAAATCGGCACAGAAACTCCGACTCGGCCAGCACGATCACGATTTATTCGAGCTTATGTCAGATTCGACGGTTCTTCGTTTCTGAAGTGTATTTCTGTGCGGAATCGCTGTTTCGCGTGCTAGATCAGGGCATTTGAATGCAAATATGCGAAAGTGGCACAGAAACTCCGACTCGGCAAGCACGATCACGATTTATTCGAGCGTATGTCAGATTCGACGATTCTTCGTTTCAGAAGTCTATTTCTGTGCGGAATCGCTGTTTCGCGTCGTAGATCAGTGCATTTGCATGCAAATATGCGAAATTGGCACAGAGACTCCGATTCGGCCAGCACGATCACGATTTATTCGGGCTTACGTCAGATTCGACGATTCTTCGTTTCAGAAGTGTATTTCTGTGCGGAATCGCTGTTTCGCGTCGTAGATCAGTGCATTTGCATGCAAATATGCAAAATCGGCACAGAAACTCCGACTCGGCCAGCACGATCACGATTTATTCGAGCTTATCTCAGATTCGACGATTCTTCGTTTCAGAAGTGTATTTCTGTGCGGAATCGCTGTTTCGCGTGCTAGATCAGGGCATTTGAATGCAAATATGCGAAATTGGCACAGAAACTCCGACTCGGCAAGCACGATCACGATTTATTCGAGCTTATGTCAGATTCGACGATTCTTCGTTTCAGAAGTGTATTTATGTGCGGAATCGCTGTTTCGCGTCGTAGATCAGTGCATTTGCATGCAAATATGCGAAATTGGCACAGAAACTCCGACTCGGCAAGCACGATCACGATTTATTCGAGCTTATGTCTGATTCGACGATTCTTCGTTTCAGAAGTCTATTTTTGTGCGGGATCGCGGTTTCGCGTCGTAGATCAGTGCATTTGCATGCAAATATGCGAAAGTGGCACAGAAACTCCGACTCGGCAAGCACGATCACGATTTATTCGAGCTTACGTCAGATTCGACGATTCTTCGTTTCAGAAGTCTATTTCTGTGCGGAATCGCTGTTTCGCGTCGTAGATCAGTGCATTTGCATGCAAATATGCGAAATTGGCACAGAAACTCCGACTCGGCCAACACGATCACGATTTATTCGAGCTTATCTCAGATTCGACGATTCTTCGTTTCAGAAGTGTATTTCTGTGCGGAATCGCTGTTTCGCGGGCTAGATCAGGGCATTTGAATGCAAATATGCGAAATTGGCACAGAAACTCCGACTCGGCAAGCACGATCACGATTTATTCGAGCTTATGTCAGATTCGACGATTCTTCGTTTCAGAAGTCTATTTTTGTGCGGGATCGCTGTTTCGCGACGTAGATCAGTGCATTTGCATGCAAATATGCGAAAGTGGCACAGAAACTCCGACTCGGCAAGCACGATCACGATTTATTCGAGCTTATGTCAGATTCGACGATTCTTCGTTTCAGAAGTCTATTTCTGTGCGGAATCGCTGTTTCGCGTCGTAGATCAGTGCATTTGCATGCAAATATGCGAAATTGGCACAGAAACTCCGATTCGCCACGCACGATCACGATTTATTCGGGCTTACGTCAGATTCGACGATTCTTCGTTTCAGAAGTGTATTTCTGTGCGGAATCGCTGTTTCGCGTCGTAGATCAGTGCATTTGCATGCAAATATGCAAAATCGGCACAGAAACTCCGACTCGGCCAGCACGATCACGATTTATTCGAGCTTATGTCAGATTCGACGGTTCTTCGTTTCAGAAGTGTATTTCTGTGCGGAATCGCTGTTTCGCGTGCTAGATCAGGGCATTTGAATGCAAATATGCGAAAGTGGCACAGAAACTCCGACTCGGCAAGCACGATCACGATTTATTCGAGCTTATGTCAGATTCGACGATTCTTCGTTTCAGAAGTGTATTTATGTGCGGAATCGCTGTTTCGCGTCGTAGATCAGTGCATTTGCATGCAAATATGCGAAATTGGCACAGAAACTCCGACTCGGCAAGCACGATCACGATTTATTCGAGCTTATGTCAGATTCGGCGATTCTTCGTTTCAGAAGTCTACTTTTGTGCGGGATCGCTGTTTCGCGTCGTAGATCAGTGCATTTGAATGCAAATATGCGAAAGTGGCACAGAAACTCCGACTCGGCAAGCACGATCACGATTTATTCGAGCTTACGTCAGATTCGACGTTTCTTCGTTTCATAAGTCTATTTCTGTGCGGAATCGCTGTTTCGCGTGCTAGATCAGGGCATTTGAATGCAAATATGCGAAATTGGCACAGAATCTCCGACTCGGCAAGCACGATCACGATTTATTCGAGCTTATGTCAGATTCGACGATTCTTCGTTTCAGAAGTCTATTTTTGTGCGTGATCGCTGTTTCGCGTCGTAGATCAGTGCATTTGCATGCAAATATGCGAAAGTGGCACAGAAACTCCGACTCGGCAAGCACGATCACGATTTATTCGAGCTTATGTCAGATTCGACGATTCTTCGTTTCAGAAGTCTATTTCTGTGCGGAATCGCTGTTTCGCGTCGTAGATCAGTGCATTTGCATGCAAATATGCGAAATTGGCACAGAAACTCCGACTCGGCAAGCACGATCACGATTTATTCGAGCTTATGTCAGATTCGACGATTCTTCGTTTCAGAAGTCTATTTTTGTGCGGGATCGCTGTTTCGCGTCGTAGATCAGTGCATTTGCATGCAAATATGCGAAAGTGGCACAGAAACTCCGACTCGGCAAGCACGATCACGATTTATTCGAGCGTATGTCAGATTCGACGATTCTTCGTTTCAGAAGTCTATTTCTGTGCGGAATCGCTGTTTCGCGTCGTAGATCAGTGCATTTGCATGCAAATATGCGAAAGTGGCACAGAAACTCCGACTCGGTGAGCACGATCACGATTTATTCGAGCTTATGTCAGATTCGGCGATTCTTCGTTTCAGAAGTCTATTTCTGTGCGGAATCGCTGTTTCGCGTCGTAGATCAGTGCATTTGAATGCAAATATGCGAAAGTGGCATAGAAACTCCGACTCGGCAAGCACGATCACGATTTATTCGAGCTTACGTCAGATTCGACGATTCTTCGTTTCAGAAGTGTATTTCTGTGCGGAATCGCTGTTTCGCGTCGTAGATCAGTGCATTTGCATGCAAATATGCGAAATTGGCACAGAAACTCCGACTCGGCCAACACGATCACGATTTATTCGAGCTTATCTCAGATTCGACGATTCTTCGTTTCAGAAGTGTATTTCTGTGCGGAATCGCTGTTTCGCGTGCTAGATCAGGGCATTTGAATGCAAATATGCGAAATTGGCACAGAAACTCCGACTCGGCAAGCACGATCACGATTTATTCGAGCTTATGTCAGATTCGACGATTCTTCGTTTCAGAAGTCTATTTTTGTGCGGGATCGCTGTTTCGCGTCGTAGATCAGTGCATTTGCATGCAAATATGCGAAAGTGGCACAGAAACTCCGACTCGGCCAGCACGATCACGATTTATTCGAGCTTATGTCAGATTCGACGGTTCTTCGTTTCAGAAGTGTATTTCTGTGCGGAATCGCTGTTTCGCGTGCTAGATCAGGGCATTTGAATGCAAATATGCGAAAGTGGCACAGAAACTCCGACTCGGCAAGCACGATCACGATTTATTCGAGCTTATGTCAGATTCGACGATTCTTCGTTTCAGAAGTGTATTTATGTGCGGAATCGCTGTTTCGCGTCGTAGATCAGTGCATTTGCATGCAAATATGCGAAATTGGCACAGAAACTCCGACTCGGCAAGCACGATCACGATTTATTCGAGCTTATGTCAGATTCGGCGATTCTTCGTTTCAGAAGTCTACTTTTGTGCGGGATCGCTGTTTCGCGTCGTAGATCAGTGCATTTGAATGCAAATATGCGAAAGTGGCACAGAAACTCCGACTCGGCAAGCACGATCACGATTTAGTCGAGCTTACGTCAGATTCGACGTTTCTTCGTTTCATAAGTCTATTTCTGTGCGGAATCGCTGTTTCGCGTGCTAGATCAGGGCATTTGAATGCAAATATGCGAAATTGGCACAGAATCTCCGACTCGGCAAGCACGATCACGATTTATTCGAGCTTATGTCAGATTCGACGATTCTTCGTTTCAGAAGTCTATTTTTGTGCGTGATCGCTGTTTCGCGTCGTAGATCAGTGCATTTGCATGCAAATATGCGAAAGTGGCACAGAAACTCCGACTCGGCAAGCACGATCACGATTTATTCGAGCTTATGTCAGATTCGACGATTCTTCGTTTCAGAAGTCTATTTCTGTGCGGAATCGCTGTTTCGCGTCGTAGATCAGTGCATTTGCATGCAAATATGCGAAATTGGCACAGAAACTCCGACTCGGCAAGCACGATCACGATTTATTCGAGCTTATGTCAGATTCGACGATTCTTCGTTTCAGAAGTCTATTTTTGTGCGGGATCGCTGTTTCGCGTCGTAGATCAGTGCATTTGCATGCAAATATGCGAAAGTGGCACAGAAACTCCGACTCGGCAAGCACGATCACGATTTATTCGAGCGTATGTCAGATTCGACGATTCTTCGTTTCAGAAGTCTATTTCTGTGCGGAATCGCTGTTTCGCGTCGTAGATCAGTGCATTTGCATGCAAATATGCGAAAGTGGCACAGAAACTCCGACTCGGTGAGCACGATCACGATTTATTCGAGCTTATGTCAGATTCGGCGATTCTTCGTTTCAGAAGTCTATTTCTGTGCGGAATCGCTGTTTCGCGTCGTAGATCAGTGCATTTGAATGCAAATATGCGAAAGTGGCATAGAAACTCCGACTCGGCAAGCACGATCACGATTTATTCGAGCTTACGTCAGATTCGACGATTCTTCGTTTCAGAAGTGTATTTCTGTGCGGAATCGCTGTTTCGCGTCGTAGATCAGTGCATTTGCATGCAAATATGCGAAATTGGCACAGAAACTCCGACTCGGCCAACACGATCACGATTTATTCGAGCTTATCTCAGATTCGACGATTCTTCGTTTCAGAAGTGTATTTCTGTGCGGAATCGCTGTTTCGCGTGCTAGATCAGGGCATTTGAATGCAAATATGCGAAATTGGCACAGAAACTCCGACTCGGCAAGCACGATCACGATTTATTCGAGCTTATGTCAGATTCGACGATTCTTCGTTTCAGAAGTCTATTTTTGTGCGGGATCGCTGTTTCGCGTCGTAGATCAGTGCATTTGCATGCAAATATGCGAAAGTGGCACAGTAACTCCGACTCGGCAAGCACGATCACGATTTATTCGAGCTTACGTCAGATTCGACGTTTCTTCGTTTCATAAGTCTATTTCTGTGCGGAATCGCTGTTTCGCGTCGTAGATCAGTGCATTTGCATGCAAATATGCGAAAGTGGCACAGAAACTCCGACTCGGCAAGCACGATCACGATTTATTCGAGCGTATGTCAGATTCGACGATTCTTCGTTTCAGAAGTCTATTTCTGTGCGGAATCGCTGTTTCGCGTCGTAGATCAGTGCATTTGCATGCAAATATGCGAAATTGGCACAGAAACTCCGATTCGGCACGCACGATCACGATTTATTCGGGCTTACGTCAGATTCGACGATTCTTCGTTTCAGAAGTATATTTCTGTGCGGAATCGCTGTTTCGCGTCGTAGATCAGTGCATTTGCATGCAAATATGCGAAATCGGCACAGAAACTCCGACTCGGCCAGCACGATCACGATTTATTCGAGCTTATGTCAGATTCGACGGTTCTTCGTTTCAGAAGTGTATTTCTGTGCGGAATCGCTGTTTCGCGTGCTAGATCAGGGCATTTGAATGCAAATATGCGAAAGTGGCACAGAAACTCCGACTCGGCAAGCACGATCACGATTTATTCGAGCGTATGTCAGATTCGACGATTCTTCGTTTCAGAAGTCTATTTCTGTGCGGAATCGCTGTTTCGCGTCGTAGATCAGTGCATTTGCATGCAAATATGCGAAATTGGAACAGAGATTCCGATTCGGCCAGCACGATCACGATTTATTCGAGCTTATCTCAGATTCGACGATTCTTCGTTTCAGAAGTGTATTTCTGTGCGGAATCGCTTTTTCGCGTGCTAGATCAGGGCATTTGAATGCAAATATGCGAAATTGGCACAGAGACACCTATTGGGCAAGCACGATCACGATTTATTCGGGCTTACGTCAGATTCGACGATTCTTCGTTTCAGAAGTGTATTTCTGTGCGGAATCGCTGTTTCGCGTCGTAGATCAGTGCATTTGCATGCAAATATGCGAAATCGGCACAGAAACTCCGACGCGGCCAGCACGATCACGATTTATTCGGGCTTACGTGAGATTCGACGATTCTTCGTTTGAGAAGTGTATTTCAGTTCGGAATCGCTGTTTCGCGTCGTAAATCAGTGCTATTGCATGCAAATATGCGAAATTGGCACAGAAACTCCGACTCGGCAAGCACGATCACGATTTATTCGAGCGTATGTCAGATTCGACGATTCTTCGTTTCAGAAGTCTATTTCTGTGCGGAATCGCTGTTTCGCGTCGTAGATCAGTGCATTTGCATGCAAATATGCGAAATTGGCACAGAAACTTCGATTCGGCAAGCACGATCACGATTTATTCGAGCTTATGTCAGATTCGAAGATTCTTCGTTTCAAAAGTCTATTTATGTGCGGAATCGCTGTTTTGCGTCGTAAATCAGTGCATTTGCATGCAAATATGCGAAACTGGCACAGAAACTCCAATTCGGCAAGCACGATCACGATTTATTGGAGCTTATGCCAGATTCGACGATTCATCGTTTCAGAAGTGTATTTATTGCGGAATCGCTGTTTCGGCCGTAGATCAGTGCATTTGCATGCAAACATGCGAAATTTCCACAGAAACTCCGATTCGGCAAGCACGAACACGATTTATTCGGGCATACGTCAGATTCGACGATTCTTCCTTTCAGAAGTCTATTTCTGTGCGGAAGCGCTGTTTCGCGTCGTAGATCAGTGCATTTGCATGCAAATATGCGAAATTGCCACAGAAACTCCGATTCGGCAAGCACGATCACGATTTATTCGGGCTTACGTGAGATTCGACGATTCTTCGTTTGAGAAGTGTATTTCAGTTCGGAATCGCTGTTTCGCGTCGTAGATCAGTGCATTTGCATGCAAATATGCGAAATTGGCACAGAAACTCCGACTCGGTAAGCACGACCACGATTTATTCGAGCTTATGTCAGATTCGACGATTCTCCGTTTCAGAAGTCTATTTCTGTGCGGAATCGCTGTTTCGCGTCGTAGATCAGTGCATTTGCATGCAAATATGCGATATTGGCACAGAAACTCCAATTCGGCAAGCACGATCACGATTTATTGGAGCTTATGCCAGATTCGACGATTCATCGTTTCAGAAGTGTATTTATTGCGGAATCGCTGTTTCGGCCGTAGATCAGTGCATTTGCATGCAAACATGCGAAATTTCCACAGAAACTCCGATTCGGCAAGCACGAACACGATTTATTCGGGCATACGTCAGATTCGACGATTCTTCCTTTCAGAAGTCTATTTCTGTGCGGAAGCGCTGTTTCGCGTCGTAGATCAGTGCATTTGCATGCAAATATGCGAAATTGCCACAGAAACGCCGATTCGGCAAGCACGATCACGATTTATTCGGGCTTACGTGAGATTCGACGATTCTTCGTTTGAGAAGTGTATTTCAGTTCGGAATCGCTATTTCGCGTCGTAGATCAGTGCATTTGCATGCAAATATGCGAAATTGGCACAGAAACTCCGATTCGGCAAGCACGAACACGATTTATTCGGGCATACGTCAGATTCGACGATTCTTCCTTTCAGAAGTCTCTTTCTGTGCGGAAG
Source organism: Lasioglossum baleicum (assembly GCF_051020765.1). Taxonomy (NCBI): domain Eukaryota; kingdom Metazoa; phylum Arthropoda; class Insecta; order Hymenoptera; family Halictidae; genus Lasioglossum; species Lasioglossum baleicum. Next base: position 17,411 of record NW_027470463.1, read on the forward strand.
CGCTGTTTCGCGTCGTAGATCAGTGCATTTGCATGCAAATATGCGAAATTGCCACAGAAACTCCGATTCGGCAAGCACGATCACGATTTATTCGGGCTTACGTGAGATTCGACGATTCTTCGTTTGAGAAGTGTATTTCATTTCGGAATCGCTGTTTCGCGTCGTAGATCAGTGCATTTGCATGCAAATATGCGAAATTGGCACAGAAACTCCGACTCGGTAAGCACGACCACGATTTATTCGAGATTATGTCAGATTCGACGATTCTCCGTTTCAGAAGTCTATTTCTGTGCGGAATCGCTGTTTCGCGTCGTAGATCAGTGCATTTGCATGCAAATATGCGATATTGGCACAGAAACTCCGACTCGGCAAGCACGATCACGATTTATTCGAGCTTACGTCAGATTCGACGATTCTTCGTTTCAGAAGTGTATTTCTGTGCGAAAACGCTGTTTCGCGTGCTAGATCAGTGCATTTCCATGCAACTGTGCGAAATTGGCACAGAAACTCCGACTCGGCAAGCACGATCACGATTTATTCGGGCTTACGTCAGATTCGACGATTCTTCGTTTCAGAAGTGTATTTCAGTTCGGAATCGCTGTTTCGCGTCGTAGATCAGTGCATTTGCATGCAAATATGCGAAAATGGCACCGAAACTCCGATTCAGCAAGCACGAACACGATTTATTCGACCTTATGTCAGATTCGACGATTCTTCGTTTCAGAAGTCTACTTCTGTGCGGAATAGCTGTTTCGCGTCGTAAATCAGTGCATTCGCATGCAAATATGCGAAATTGGCACAGAAACTTCGACTCGGCAAGCACGATCACGATTTATTCGGGCTTATGTCAGATTCGACGATTCTTCGTTTCAGAAGTGTATTTCAGTTCGGAATCGCTGATTCGCGTCGTAGATCAGTGCATTTGCATGCAAATATGCGAAATTGGCACAGAAACTCCGACTCGGCAAGCACGATCACGATTTATTCGAGCTTACGTCAGATTCGACGATTCTTCGTTTCAGAAGTCTATTTCTGTGCGGAATCGCTGTTTTGCGTCGTAGATCAGTGCATTTGCATGCAAATATGCGAAATTGGCACAGAAACTTCGATTCGGCAAGCACGATCACGATTTACTCGAGCTTACGTCAGATTCGACGATTCTTCGTTTCAGAAGTTTATATCTGTGCGGAATGGCTGTTTCGCGTCGTAGATCAGTGCATTTGCATGCAAATATGCGAAATTGGCACAGAAACTCCGATTCGGCAAGCACGATCACGATTTATTCGGGCTTACGTGAGATTCGACGATTCTTCGTTTCAGAAGTGTATTTCAGTTCGGAATCGCTGTTTCGCGTCGTAAATCAGTGCATTTGCATGCAAATATGCGAAGTTGGCACAGAAACTCCGACTCGGCAAGCACGATCACGATTTATTCGAGCTTATGTCAGATTCGACGATTCTTCGTTTCAGAAGTGTATTTCAGTTCGGAATCGCTGTTTCGCGTCGTAAATCAGTGCATTTGCATGCAAATATGCGAAATTGGCACAGAAACTCCGACTCGGCAAGCACGATCACGATTTATTCGAGCTTATGTCAGATTCGACGATTCTTCGTTTCAGAAGTCTATTTCTGTGCGGAATCGCTGTTTCGCGTCGTAGATCAGTGCATTTGCATGCAAATATGCGATATTGGCACAGAAACTCCGACTCGGCAAGCACGATCACGATTTATTCGAGCTTATGTCAGATTCGACGATTCTTCGTTTCAGAAGTCTATTTTTGTGCGGGATCGCTGTTTCGCGTCGTAGATCAGTGCATTTGCATGCAAATATGCGAAAGTGGCACAGAAACTCCGACTCGGCAAGCACGATCACGATTTATTCGAGCGTATGTCAGATTCGACGATTCTTCGTTTCAGAAGTCTATTTCTGTGCGGATTCGCTGTTTCGCGTCGTAGATCAGTGCATTTGCATGCAAATATGCGAAATTGGCACAGAAACTCCGATTCGGCAAGCACGATCACGATTTATTCGGGCTTACGTGAGATTCGACGATTCTTCGTTTCAGAAGTGTATTTCAGTTCGGAATCGCTGTTTCGCGTCGTAAATCAGTGCATTTGCATGCAAATATGCGAAGTTGGCACAGAAACTCCGACTCGGCAAGCACGATCACGATTTATTCGAGCTTATGTCAGATTCGACGATTCTTCGTTTCAGAAGTGTATTTCAGTTCGGAATCGCTGTTTCGCGTCGTAAATCAGTGCATTTGCATGCAAATATGCGAAATTGGCACAGAAACTCCGACTCGGCAAGCACGATCACGATTTATTCGAGCTTATGTCAGATTCGACGATTCTTCGTTTCAGAAGTCTATTTCTGTGCGGAATCGCTGTTTCGCGTCGTAGATCAGTGCATTTGCATGCAAATATGCGATATTGGCACAGAAACTCCGACTCGGCAAGCACGATCACGATTTATTCGAGCTTATGTCAGATTCGACGATTCTTCGTTTCAGAAGTCTATTTTTGTGCGGGATCGCTGTTTCGCGTCGTAGATCAGTGCATTTGCATGCAAATATGCGAAAGTGGCACAGAAACTCCGACTCGGCAAGCACGATCACGATTTATTCGAGCGTATGTCAGATTCGACGATTCTTCGTTTCAGAAGTCTATTTCTGTGCGGATTCGCTGTTTCGCGTCGTAGATCAGTGCATTTGCATGCAAATATGCGAAATTGGCACAGAAACTCCGATTCGGCAAGCACGATCACGATTTATTCGGGCTTACGTGAGATTCGACGATTCTTCGTTTGAGAAGTGTATTTCAGTTCGGAATCGCTGTTTCGCGTCGTAAATCAGTGCATTTGCATGCAAATATGCGAAATTGGCACAGAAACTCCGACTCGCCAAGCACGATCACGATTTATTCGAGCTTATGTCAGATTCGACGATTCTTCGTTTCAGAAGTCTATTTCTGTGCGGAATCGCTGTTTCGCGTGCTAGATCAGGGCATTTGAATGCAAATATGCGAAAGTGGCACAGAAACTCCGACTCGGCAAGCACGATCACGATTTATTCGAGCGTATGTCAGATTCGACGATTCTTCGTTTCAGAAGTCTATTTCTGTGCGGAATCGCTGTTTCGCGTCGTAGATCAGTGCATTTGCATGCAAATATGCGAAATTGGCACAGAAACTTCGATTCGGCAAGCACGATCACGATTTATTCGAGCTTATGTCAGATTCGAAGATTCTTCGTTTCAAAAGTCTATTTATGTGCGGAATCGCTGTTTTGCGTCGTAAATCAGTGCATTTGCATGCAAATATGCGAAACTGGCACAGAAACTCCAATTCGGCAAGCACGATCACGATTTATTGGAGCTTATGCCAGATTCGACGATTCATCGTTTCAGAAGTGTATTTATTGCGGAATCGCTGTTTCGGCCGTAGATCAGTGCATTTGCATGCAAACATGCGAAATTTCCACAGAAACTCCGATTCGGCAAGCACGAACACGATTTATTGGGGCATACGTCAGATTCGACGATTCTTCCTTTCAGAAGTCTATTTCTGTGCGGAAGCGCTGTTTCGCGTCGTAGATCAGTGCATTTGCATGCAAATATGCGAAATTGCCACAGAAACTCCGATTCGGCAAGCACGATCACGATTTATTCGGGCTTACGTGAGATTCGACGATTCTTCGTTTGAGAAGTGTATTTCAGTTCGGAATCGCTGTTTCGCGTCGTAGATCAGTGCATTTGCATGCAAATATGCGAAATTGGCACAGAAACTCCGACTCGGTAAGCACGACCACGATTTATTCGAGCTTATGTCAGATTCGACGATTCTCCGTTTCAGAAGTCTATTTCTGTGCGGAATCGCTGTTTCGCGTCGTAGATCAGTGCATTTGCATGCAAATATGCGATATTGGCACAGAAACTCCAATTCGGCAAGCACGATCACGATTTATTGGAGCTTATGCCAGATTCGACGATTCATCGTTTCAGAAGTGTATTTATTGCGGAATCGCTGTTTCGGCCGTAGATCAGTGCATTTGCATGCAAACATGCGAAATTTCCACAGAAACTCCGATTCGGCAAGCACGAACACGATTTATTCGGGCATACGTCAGATTCGACGATTCTTCCTTTCAGAAGTCTATTTCTGTGCGGAAGCGCTGTTTCGCGTCGTAGATCAGTGCATTTGCATGCAAATATGCGAAATTGCCACAGAAACTCCGATTCGGCAAGCACGATCACGATTTATTCGGGCTTACGTGAGATTCGACGATTCTTCGTTTGAGAAGTGTATTTCAGTTCGGAATCGCTGTTTCGCGTCGTAGATCAGTGCATTTGCATGCAAATATGCGAAATTGGCACAGAAACTCCGATTCGGCAAGCACGAACACGATTTATTCGGGCATACGTCAGATTCGACGATTCTTCCTTTCAGAAGTCTCTTTCTGTGCGGAAGCGCTGTTTCGCGTCGTAGATCAGTGCATTTGCATGCAAATATGCGAAATTGCCACAGAAACTCCGATTCGGCAAGCACGATCACGATTTATTCGGGCTTACGTGAGATTCGACGATTCTTCGTTTGAGAAGTGTATTTCATTTCGGAATCGCTGTTTCGCGTCGTAGATCAGTGAATTTGCATGCAAATATGCGAAATTGGCACAGAAACTCCGACTCGGTAAGCACGACCACGATTTATTCGAGCTTATGTCAGATTCGACGATTCTCCGTTTCAGAAGTCTATTTCTGTGCGGAATCGCTGTTTCGCGTCGTAGATCAGTGCATTTGCATGCAAATATGCGATATTGGCACAGAAACTCCGACTCGGCAAGCACGATCACGATTTATTCGAGCTTACGTCAGATTCGACGATTCTTCGTTTCAGAAGTGTATTTCTGTGCGAAAACGCTGTTTCGCGTGCTAGATCAGTGCATTTCCATGCAACTGTGCGAAATTGGCACAGAAACTCCGACTCGGCAAGCACGATCACGATTTATTCGGGCTTACGTCAGATTCGACGATTCTTCGTTTCAGAAGTGTATTTCAGTTCGGAATCGCTGTTTCGCGTCGTAGATCAGTGCATTTGCATGCAAATATGCGAAAATGGCACCGAAACTCCGATTCAGCAAGCACGAACACGATTTATTCGACCTTATGTCAGATTCGACGATTCTTCGTTTCAGAAGTCTACTTCTGTGCGGAATAGCTGTTTCGCGTCGTAAATCAGTGCATTCGCATGCAAATATGCGAAATTGGCACAGAAACTTCGATTCGGCAAGCACGATCACGATTTATTCGAGCTTACGTCAGATTCGACGATTGTTCGTTTCAGAAGTCTATTTCTGTGCGGTATCGCTGTTTCGCGTCGTAGATCAGTGCATTTGCATGCAAATATGCGATATTGGCACAGAAACTCCGACTCGGCAAGCACGATCACGATTTATTCGAGCTTATGTCAGATTCGACGATTCTTCGTTTCAGAAGTGTATTTCTGTGCGAAAACGCTGTTTCGCGTGCTAGATCAGTGCATTAACATGCAACTATGCGAAATTGGCACAGAAACTCCGATTCGGCAAGCACGAACACGATTTATTCGGGCATACGTCAGATTCGACGATTCTTCCTTTCAGAAGTCTATTTCTGTGCGGAAGCGCTGTTTCGCGTCGTAGATCAGTGCATTTGCATGCAAATATGCGAAATTGCCACAGAAACTCCGATTCGACAAGCACGATCACGATTTATTCGGGCTTACGTGAGATTCGACGATTCTTCGTTTGTGAAGTCTATTTCAGTTCGGAATCGCTGTTTCGCGTCGTAGATCAGTGCATTTGCATGCAAATATGCGAAATTGGCACAGAAACTCCGATTCGGCAAGCACGAACACGATTTATTCGGGCATACGTCAGATTCGACGATTCTTCCTTTCAGAAGTCTCTTTCTGTGCGGAAGCGCTGTTTCGCGTCGTAGATCAGTGCATTTGCATGCAAATATGCGAAATTGCCACAGAAACTCCGATTCGGCAAGCACGATCACGATTTATTCGGGCTTACGTGAGATTCGACGATTCTTCGTTTGAGAAGTGTATTTCATTTCGGAATCGCTGTTTCGCGTCGTAGATCAGTGCATTTGCATGCAAATATGCGAAATTGGCACAGAAACTCCGACTCGGTAAGCACGACCACGATTTATTCGAGATTATGTCAGATTCGACGATTCTCCGTTTCAGAAGTCTATTTCTGTGCGGAATCGCTGTTTCGCGTCGTAGATCAGTGCATTTGCATGCAAATATGCGATATTGGCACAGAAACTCCGACTCGGCAAGCACGATCACGATTTATTCGAGCTTACGTCAGATTCGACGATTCTTCGTTTCAGAAGTGTATTTCTGTGCGAAAACGCTGTTTCGCGTGCTAGATCAGTGCATTTCCATGCAACTGTGCGAAATTGGCACAGAAACTCCGACTCGGCAAGCACGATCACGATTTATTCGGGCTTACGTCAGATTCGACGATTCTTCGTTTCAGAAGTGTATTTCAGTTCGGAATCGCTGTTTCGCGTCGTAGATCAGTGCATTTGCATGCAAATATGCGAAAATGGCACCGAAACTCCGATTCAGCAAGCACGAACACGATTTATTCGACCTTATGTCAGATTCGACGATTCTTCGTTTCAGAAGTCTACTTCTGTGCGGAATAGCTGTTTCGCGTCGTAAATCAGTGCATTCGCATGCAAATATGCGAAATTGGCACAGAAACTTCGATTCGGCAAGCACGATCACGATTTATTCGAGCTTACGTCAGATTCGACGATTGTTCGTTTCAGAAGTCTATTTCTGTGCGGTATCGCTGTTTCGCGTCGTAGATCAGTGCATTTGCATGCAAATATGCGATATTGGCACAGAAACTCCGACTCGGCAAGCACGATCACGATTTATTCGAGCTTATGTCAGATTCGACGATTCTTCGTTTCAGAAGTGTATTTCTGTGCGAAAACGCTGTTTCTCGTGCTAGATCAGTGCATTAACATGCAACTATGCGAAATTGGCACAGAAACTCCGATTCGGCAAGCACGATCACGATTTATTCGGGCTTATGTCAGATTCGACGATTCTTCGTTTCAGAAGTGTATTACAGTTCGGAATCGCTGATTCGCGTCGTAGATCAGTGCATTTGCATGCAAATATGCGAAATTGGCACAGAAACTCCGACTCGGCAAGCACGATCACGATTTATTCGAGCTTACGTCAGATTCGACGATTCTTCGTTTCAGAAGTCTATTTCTGTGCGGAATCGCTGTTTTGCGTCGTAGATCAGTGCATTTGCATGCAAATATGCGAAATTGGCACAGAAACTTCGATTCGGCAAGCACGATCACGATTTATTCGAGCTTACGTCAGATTCGACGATTCTTCGTTTCAGAAGTTTATATCTGTGCGGAATGGCTGTTTCGCGTCGTAGATCAGTGCATTTGCATGCAAATATGCGAAATTGGCACAGAAACTCCGATTCGGCAAGCACGATCACGATTTATTCGGGCTTACGTGAGATTCGACGATTCTTCGTTTCAGAAGTGTATTTCAGTTCGGAATCGCTGTTTCGCGTCGTAAATCAGTGCATTTGCATGCAAATATGCGAAGTTGGCACAGAAACTCCGACTCGGCAAGCACGATCACGATTTATTCGAGCTTATGTCAGATTCGACGATTCTTCGTTTCAGAAGTGTATTTCAGTTCGGAATCGCTGTTTCGCGTCGTAAATCAGTGCATTTGCATGCAAATATGCGAAATTGGCACAGAAACTCCGACTCGGCAAGCACGATCACGATTTATTCGAGCTTATGTCAGATTCGACGATTCTTCGTTTCAGAAGTCTATTTCTGTGCGGAATCGCTGTTTCGCGTCGTAGATCAGTGCATTTGCATGCAAATATGCGATATTGGCACAGAAACTCCGACTCGGCAAGCACGATCACGATTTATTCGAGCTTATGTCAGATTCGACGATTCTTCGTTTCAGAAGTCTATTTTTGTGCGGGATCGCTGTTTCGCGTCGTAGATCAGTGCATTTGCATGCAAATATGCGAAAGTGGCACAGAAACTCCGACTCGGCAAGCACGATCACGATTTATTCGAGCGTATGTCAGATTCGACGATTCTTCGTTTCAGAAGTCTATTTCTGTGCGGAATCGCTGTTTTGCGTCGTAGATCAGTGCATTTGCATGCAAATATGCGAAATTGGCACAGAAACTTCGATTCGGCAAGCACGATCACGATTTATTCGAGCTTACGTCAGATTCGACGATTCTTCGTTTCAGAAGTTTATATCTGTGCGGAATGGCTGTTTCGCGTCGTAGATCAGTGCATTTGCATGCAAATATGCGAAATTGGCACAGAAACTCCGATTCGGCAAGCACGATCACGATTTATTCGGGCTTACGTGAGATTCGACGATTCTTCGTTTGAGAAGTGTATTTCAGTTCGGAATCGCTGTTTCGCGTCGTAAATCAGTGCATTTGCATGCAAATATGCGAAATTGGCACAGAAACTCCGACTCGCCAAGCACGATCACGATTTATTCGAGCTTATGTCAGATTCGACGATTCTTCGTTTCAGAAGTCTATTTCTGTGCGGAATCGCTGTTTCGCGTGCTAGATCAGGGCATTTGAATGCAAATATGCGAAAGTGGCACAGAAACTCCGACTCGGCAAGCACGATCACGATTTATTCGAGCGTATGTCAGATTCGACGATTCTTCGTTTCAGAAGTCTATTTCTGTGCGGAATCGCTGTTTCGCGTCGTAGATCAGTGCATTTGCATGCAAATATGCGAAATTGGCACAGAAACTTCGATTCGGCAAGCACGATCACGATTTATTCGAGCTTATGTCAGATTCGAAGATTCTTCGTTTCAAAAGTCTATTTATGTGCGGAATCGCTGTTTTGCGTCGTAAATCAGTGCATTTGCATGCAAATATGCGAAACTGGCACAGAAACTCCAATTCGGCAAGCACGATCACGATTTATTGGAGCTTATGCCAGATTCGACGATTCATCGTTTCAGAAGTGTATTTATTGCGGAATCGCTGTTTCGGCCGTAGATCAGTGCATTTGCATGCAAACATGCGAAATTTCCACAGAAACTCCGATTCGGCAAGCACGAACACGATTTATTGGGGCATACGTCAGATTCGATGATTCTTCCTTTCAGAAGTCTATTTCTGTGCGGAAGCGCTGTTTCGCGTCGTAGATCAGTGCATTTGCATGCAAATATGCGAAATTGCCACAGAAACTCCGATTCGGCAAGCACGATCACGATTTATTCGGGCTTACGTGAGATTCGACGATTCTTCGTTTGAGAAGTGTATTTCAGTTCGGAATCGCTGTTTCGCGTCGTAGATCAGTGCATTTGCATGCAAATATGCGAAATTGGCACAGAAACTCCGACTCGGTAAGCACGACCACGATTTATTCGAGCTTATGTCAGATTCGACGATTCTCCGTTTCAGAAGTCTATTTCTGTGCGGAATCGCTGTTTCGCGTCGTAGATCAGTGCATTTGCATGCAAATATGCGATATTGGCACAGAAACTCCAATTCGGCAAGCACGATCACGATTTATTGGAGCTTATGCCAGATTCGACTATTCATCGTTTCAGAAGTGTATTTATTGCGGAATCGCTGTTTCGGCCGTAGATCAGTGCATTTGCATGCAAACATGCGAAATTTCCACAGAAACTCCGATTCGGCAAGCACGAACACGATTTATTGGGGCATACGTCAGATTCGATGATTCTTCCTTTCAGAAGTCTATTTCTGTGCGGAAGCGCTGTTTCGCGTCGTAGATCAGTGCATTTGCATGCAAATATGCGAAATTGCCACAGAAACTCCGATTCGGCAAGCACGATCACGATTTATTCGGGCTTACGTGAGATTCGACGATTCTTCGTTTGAGAAGTGTATTTCAGTTCGGAATCGCTGTTTCGCGTCGTAGATCAGTGCATTTGCATGCAAATATGCGAAATTGGCACAGAAACTCCGACTCGGTAAGCACGACCACGATTTATTCGAGCTTATGTCAGATTCGACGATTCTCCGTTTCAGAAGTCTATTTCTGTGCGGAATCGCTGTTTCGCGTCGTAGATCAGTGCATTTGCATGCAAATATGCGATATTGGCACAGAAACTCCAATTCGGCAAGCACGATCACGATTTATTGGAGCTTATGCCAGATTCGACTATTCATCGTTTCAGAAGTGTATTTATTGCGGAATCGCTGTTTCGGCCGTAGATCAGTGCATTTGCATGCAAACATGCGAAATTTCCACAGAAACTCCGATTCGGCAAGCACGAACACGATTTATTCGGGCATACGTCAGATTCGACGATTCTTCCTTTCAGAAGTCTATTTCTGTGCGGAAGCGCTGTTTCGCGTCGTAGATCAGTGCATTTGCATGCAAATATGCGAAATTGCCACAGAAACTCCGATTCGGCAAGCACGATCACGATTTATTCGGGCTTACGTGAGATTCGACGATTCTTCGTTTGAGAAGTGTATTTCAGTTCGGAATCGCTGTTTCGCGTCGTAGATCAGTGCATTTGCATGCAAATATGCGAAATTGGCACAGAAACTCCGATTCGGCAAGCACGAACACGATTTATTCGGGCATACGTCAGATTCGACGATTCTTCCTTTCAGAAGTCTCTTTCTGTGCGGAAGCGCTGTTTCGCGTCGTAGATCAGTGCATTTGCATGCAAATATGCGAAATTGCCACAGAAACTCCGATTCGGCAAGCACGATCACGATTTATTCGGGCTTACGTGAGATTCGACGATTCTTCGTTTGAGAAGTGTATTTCATTTCGGAATCGCTGTTTCGCGTCGTAGATCAGTGCATTTGCATGCAAATATGCGAAATTGGCACAGAAACTCCGACTCGGTAAGCACGACCACGATTTATTCGAGCTTATGTCAGATTCGACGATTCTCCGTTTCAGAAGTCTATTTCTGTGCGGAATCGCTGTTTCGCGTCGTAGATCAGTGCATTTGCATGCAAATATGCGATATTGGCACAGAAACTCCGACTCGGCAAGCACGATCACGATTTATTCGGGCTTACGTCAGATTCGACGATTCTTCGTTTCAGAAGTGTATTTCAGTTCGGAATCGCTGTTTCGCGTCGTAGATCAGTGCATTTGCATGCAAATATGCGAAAATGGCACCGAAACTCCGATTCAGCAAGCACGAACACGATTTATTCGACCTTATGTCAGATTCGACGATTCTTCGTTTCAGAAGTCTACTTCTGTGCGGAATAGCTGTTTCGCGTCGTAAATCAGTGCATTCGCATGCAAATATGCGAAATTGGCACAGAAACTTCGATTCGGCAAGCACGATCACGATTTATTCGAGCTTACGTCAGATTCGACGATTGTTCGTTTCAGAAGTCTATTTCTGTGCGGTATCGCTGTTTCGCGTCGTAGATCAGTGCATTTGCATGCAAATATGCGATATTGGCACAGAAACTCCGACTCGGCAAGCACGATCACGATTTATTCGAGCTTATGTCAGATTCGACGATTCTTCGTTTCAGAAGTGTATTTCTGTGCGAAAACGCTGTTTCGCGTGCTAGATCAGTGCATTAACATGCAACTATGCGAAATTGGCACAGAAACTCCGATTCGGCAAGCACGATCACGATTTATTCGGGCTTATGTCAGATTCGACGATTCTTCGTTTCAGAAGTGTATTTCAGTTCGGAATCGCTGATTCGCGTCGTAGATCAGTGCATTTGCATGCAAATATGCGAAATTGGCACAGAAACTCCGACTCGGCAAGCACGATCACGATTTATTCGAGCTTACGTCAGATTCGACGATTCTTCGATTCAGAAGTCTATTTCTGTGCGGAATCGCTGTTTTGCGTCGTAGATCAGTGCATTTGCATGCAAATATGCGAAATTGGCACAGAAACTTCGATTCGGCAAGCACGATCACGATTTATTCGAGCTTACGTCAGATTCGACGATTCTTCGTTTCAGAAGTTTATATCTGTGCGGAATGGCTGTTTCGCGTCGTAGATCAGTGCATTTGCATGCAAATATGCGAAATTGGCACAGAAACTCCGATTCGGCAAGCACGATCACGATTTATTCGGGCTTACGTGAGATTCGACGATTCTTCGTTTCAGAAGTGTATTTCAGTTCGGAATCGCTGTTTCGCGTCGTAAATCAGTGCATTTGCATGCAAATATGCGAAGTTGGCACAGAAACTCCGACTCGGCAAGCACGATCACGATTTATTCGAGCTTATGTCAGATTCGACGATTCTTCGTTTCAGAAGTGTATTTCAGTTCGGAATCGCTGTTTTGCGTCGTAAATCAGTGCATTTGCATGCAAATATGCGAAATTGGCACAGAAACTCCGACTCGGCAAGCACGATCACGATTTATTCGAGCTTATGTCAGATTCGACGATTCTTCGTTTCAGAAGTCTATTTCTGTGCGGAATCGCTGTTTCGCGTGCTAGATCAGGGCATTTGAATGCAAATATGCGAAAGTGGCACAGAAACTCCGACTCGGCAAGCACGATCACGATTTATTCGAGCGTATGTCAGATTCGACGATTCTTCGTTTCAGAAGTCTATTTCTGTGCGGAATCGCTGTTTCGCGTCGTAGATCAGTGCATTTGCATGCAAATATGCGAAATTGGCACAGAAACTTCGATACGGCAAGCACGATCACGATTTATTCGAGCTTATGTCAGATTCGAAGATTCTTCGTTTCAAAAGTCTATTTATGTGCGGAATCGCTGTTTTGCGTCGTAAATCAGTGCATTTGCATGCAAATATGCGAAACTGGCACAGAAACTCCAATTCGGCAAGCACGATCACGATTTATTGGAGCTTATGCCAGATTCGACGATTCATCGTTTCAGAAGTGTATTTATTGCGGAATCGCTGTTTCGGCCGTAGATCAGTGCATTTGCATGCAAACATGCGAAATTTCCACAGAAACTCCGATTCGGCAAGCACGAACACGATTTATTGGGGCATACGTCAGATTCGACGATTCTTCCTTTCAGAAGTCTATTTCTGTGCGGAAGCGCTGTTTCGCGTCGTAGATCAGTGCATTTGCATGCAAATATGCGAAATTGCCACAGAAACTCCGATTCGGCAAGCACGATCACGATTTATTCGGGCTTACGTGAGATTCGACGATTCTTCGTTTGAGAAGTGTATTTCAGTTCGGAATCGCTGTTTCGCGTCGTAGATCAGTGCATTTGCATGCAAATATGCGAAATTGGCACAGAAACTCCGACTCGGTAAGCACGACCACGATTTATTCGAGCTTATGTCAGATTCGACGATTCTCCGTTTCAGAAGTCTATTTCTGTGCGGAATCGCTGTTTCGCGTCGTAGATCAGTGCATTTGCATGCAAATATGCGATATTGGCACAGAAACTCCAATTCGGCAAGCACGATCACGATTTATTGGAGCTTATGCCAGATTCGACGATTCATCGTTTCAGAAGTGTATTTATTGCGGAATCGCTGTTTCGGCCGTAGATCAGTGCATTTGCATGCAAACATGCGAAATTTCCACAGAAACTCCGATTCGGCAAGCACGAACACGATTTATTCGGGCATACGTCAGATTCGACGATTCTTCCTTTCAGAAGTCTATTTCTGTGCGGAAGCGCTGTTTCGCGTCGTAGATCAGTGCATTTGCATGCAAATATGCGAAATTGCCACAGAAACTCCGATTCGGCAAGCACGATCACGATTTATTCGGGCTTACGTGAGATTCGACGATTCTTCGTTTGAGAAGTGTATTTCAGTTCGGAATCGCTGTTTCGCGTCGTAGATCAGTGCATTTGCATGCAAATATGCGAAATTGGCACAGAAACTCCGATTCGGCAAGCACGAACACGATTTATTCGGGCATACGTCAGATTCGACGATTCTTCCTTTCAGAAGTCTCTTTCTGTGCGGAAGCGCTGTTTCGCGTCGTAGATCAGTGCATTTGCATGCAAATATGCGAAATTGCCACAGAAACTCCGATTCGGCAAGCACGATCACGATTTATTCGGGCTTACGTGAGATTCGACGATTCTTCGTTTGAGAAGTGTATTTCATTTCGGAATCGCTGTTTCGCGTCGTAGATCAGTGCATTTGCATGCAAATATGCGAAATTGGCACAGAAACTCCGACTCGGTAAGCACGACCACGATTTATTCGAGCTTATGTCAGATTCGACGATTCTCCGTTTCAGAAGTCTATTTCTGTGCGGAATCGCCGTTTCGCGTCGTAGATCAGTGCATTTGCATGCAAATATGCGATATTGGCACAGAAACTCCGACTCGGCAAGCACGATCACGATTTATTCGAGCTTACGTCAGATTCGACGATTCTTCGTTTCAGAAGTGTATTTCTGTGCGAAAACGCTGTTTCGCGTGCTAGATCAGTGCATTTCCATGCAACTGTGCGAAATTGGCACAGAAACTCCGACTCGGCAAGCACGATCACGATTTATTCGGGCTTACGTCAGATTCGACGATTCTTCGTTTCAGAAGTGTATTTCAGTTCGGAATCGCTGTTTCGCGTCGTAGATCAGTGCATTTGCATGCAAATATGCGAAAATGGCACCGAAACTCCGATTAAGCAAGCACGAACACGATTTATTCGACCTTATGTCAGATTCGACGATTCTTCGTTTCAGAAGTCTACTTCTGTGCGGAATAGCTGTTTCGCGTCGTAAATCAGTGCATTCGCATGCAAATATGCGAAATTGGCACAGAAACTTCGATTCGGCAAGCACGATCACGATTTATTCGAGCTTACGTCAGATTCGACGATTGTTCGTTTCAGAAGTCTATTTCTGTGCGGTATCGCTGTTTCGCGTCGTAGATCAGTGCATTTGCATGCAAATATGCGATATTGGCACAGAAACTCCGACTCGGCAAGCACGATCACGATTTATTCGAGCTTATGTCAGATTCGACGATTCTTCGTTTCAGAAGTGTATTTCTGTGCGAAAACGCTGTTTCGCGTGCTAGATCAGTGCATTAACATGCAACTATGCGAAATTGGCACAGAAACTCCGATTCGGCAAGCACGATCACGATTTATTCGGGCTTATGTCAGATTCGACGATTCTTCGTTTCAGAAGTGTATTTCAGTTCGGAATCGCTGATTCGCGTCGTAGATCAGTGCATTTGCATGCAAATATGCGAAATTGGCACAGAAACTCCGACTCGGCAAGCACGATCACGATTTATTCGAGCTTACGTCAGATTCGACGATTCTTCGATTCAGAAGTCTATTTCTGTGCGGAATCGCTGTTTTGCGTCGTAGATCAGTGCATTTGCATGCAAATATGCGAAATTGGCACAGAAACTTCGATTCGGCAAGCACGATCACGATTTATTCGAGCTTACGTCAGATTCGACGATTCTTCGTTTCAGAAGTTTATATCTGTGCGGCATGGCTGTTTCGCGTCGTAGATCAGTGCATTTGCATGCAAATATGCGAAATTGGCACAGAAACTCCGATTCGGCAAGCACGATCACGATTTATTCGGGCTTACGTGAGATTCGACGATTCTTCGTTTCAGAAGTGTATTTCAGTTCGGAATCGCTGTTTCGCGTCGTAAATCAGTGCATTTGCATGCAAATATGCGAAGTTGGCACAGAAACTCCGACTCGGCAAGCACGATCACGATTTATTCGAGCTTATGTCAGATTCGACGATTCTTCGTTTCAGAAGTGTATTTCAGTTCGGAATCGCTGTTTCGCGTCGTAAATCAGTGCATTTGCATGCAAATATGCGAAATTGGCACAGAAACTCCGACTCGGCAAGCACGATCACGATTTATTCGAGCTCATGTCAGATTCGACGATTCTTCGTTTCAGAAGTCTATTTCTGTGCGGAATCGCTGTTTCGCGTCGTAGATCAGTGCATTTGCATGCAAATATGCGATATTGGCACAGAAACTCCGACTCGGCAAGCACGATCACGATTTATTCGAGCTTATGTCAGATTCGACGATTCTTCGTTTCAGAAGTCTATTTTTGTGCGGGATCGCTGTTTCGCGTCGTAGATCAGTGCATTTGCATGCAAATATGCGAAAGTGGCACAGAAACTCCGACTCGGCAAGCACGATCACGATTTATTCGAGCGTATGTCAGATTCGACGATTCTTCGTTTCAGAAGTCTATTTCTGTGCGGAATCGCTGTTTCGCGTCGTAGATCAGTGCATTTGCATGCAAATATGCGAAATTGGCACAGAAACTTCGATTCGGCAAGCACGATCACGATTTATTCGAGCTTATGTCAGATTCGAAGATTCTTCGTTTCAAAAGTCTATTTATGTGCGGAATCGCTGTTTTGCGTCGTAAATCAGTGCATTTGCATGCAAATATGCGAAACTGGCACAGAAACTCCAATTCGGCAAGCACGATCACGATTTATTGGAGCTTATGCCAGATTCGACGATTCATCGTTTCAGAAGTGTATTTATTGCGGAATCGCTGTTTCGGCCGTAGATCAGTGCATTTGCATGCAAACATGCGAAATTTCCACAGAAACTCCGATTCGGCAAGCACGAACACGATTTATTGGGGCATACGTCAGATTCGACGATTCTTCCTTTCAGAAGTCTATTTCTGTGCGGAAGCGCTGTTTCGCGTCGTAGATCAGTGCATTTGCATGCAAATATGCGAAATTGCCACAGAAACTCCGATTCGGCAAGCACGATCACGATTTATTCGGCCTTACGTGAGATTCGACGATTCTTCGTTTGAGAAGTGTATTTCAGTTCGGAATCGCTGTTTCGCGTCGTAGATCAGTGCATTTGCATGCAAATATGCGAAATTGGCACAGAAACTCCGATTCGGCAAGCACGAACACGATTTATTCGGGCATACGTCAGATTCGACGATTCTTCCTTTCAGAAGTCTCTTTCTGTGCGGAAGCGCTGTTTCGCGTCGTAGATCAGTGCATTTGCATGCAAATATGCGAAATTGCCACAGAAACTCCGATTCGGCAAGCACGATCACGATTTATTCGGGCTTACGTGAGATTCGACGATTCTTCGTTTGAGAAGTGTATTTCATTTCGGAATCGCTGTTTCGCGTCGTAGATCAGTGCATTTGCATGCAAATATGCGAAATTGGCACAGAAACTCCGACTCGGTAAGCACGACCACGATTTATTCGAGCTTATGTCAGATTCGACGATTCTCCGTTTCAGAAGTCTATTTCTGTGCGGTATCGCTGTTTCGCGTCGTAGATCAGTGCATTTGCATGCAAATATGCGATATTGGCACAGAAACTCCGACTCGGCAAGCACGATCACGATTTATTCGAGCTTATGTCAGATTCGACGATTCTTCGTTTCAGAAGTGTATTTCTGTGCGAAAACGCTGTTTCGCGTGCTAGATCAGTGCATTAACATGCAACTATGCGAAATTGGCACAGAAACTCCGATTCGGCAAGCACGATCACGATTTATTCGGGCTTATGTCAGATTCGACGATTCTTCGTTTCAGAAGTGTATTTCAGTTCGGAATCGCTGATTCGCGTCGTAGATCAGTGCATTTGCATGCAAATATGCGAAATTGGCACAGAAACTCCGACTCGGCAAGCACGATCACGATTTATTCGAGCTTACGTCAGATTCGACGATTCTTCGATTCAGAAGTCTATTTCTGTGCGGAATCGCTGTTTTGCGTCGTAGATCAGTGCATTTGCATGCAAATATGCGAAATTGGCACAGAAACTTCGATTCGGCAAGCACGATCACGATTTATTCGAGCTTACGTCAGATTCGACGATTCTTCGTTTCAGAAGTTTATATCTGTGCGGCATGGCTGTTTCGCGTCGTAGATCAGTGCATTTGCATGCAAATATGCGAAATTGGCACAGAAACTCCGATTCGGCAAGCACGATCACGATTTATTCGGGCTTACGTGAGATTCGACGATTCTTCGTTTCAGAAGTGTATTTCAGTTCGGAATCGCTGTTTCGCGTCGTAAATCAGTGCATTTGCATGCAAATATGCGAAGTTGGCACAGAAACTCCGACTCGGCAAGCACGATCACGATTTATTCGAGCTTATGTCAGATTCGACGATTCTTCGTTTCAGAAGTGTATTTCAGTTCGGAATCGCTGTTTCGCGTCGTAAATCAGTGCATTTGCATGCAAATATGCGAAATTGGCACAGAAACTCCGACTCGGCAAGCACGATCACGATTTATTCGAGCTCATGTCAGATTCGACGATTCTTCGTTTCAGAAGTCTATTTCTGTGCGGAATCGCTGTTTCGCGTCGTAGATCAGTGCATTTGCATGCAAATATGCGATATTGGCACAGAAACTCCGACTCGGCAAGCACGATCACGATTTATTCGAGCTTATGTCAGATTCGACGATTCTTCGTTTCAGAAGTCTATTTTTGTGCGGGATCGCTGTTTCGCGTCGTAGATCAGTGCATTTGCATGCAAATATGCGAAAGTGGCACAGAAACTCCGACTCGGCAAGCACGATCACGATTTATTCGAGCGTATGTCAGATTCGACGATTCTTCGTTTCAGAAGTCTATTTCTGTGCGGAATCGCTGTTTCGCGTCGTAGATCAGTGCATTTGCATGCAAATATGCGAAATTGGCACAGAAACTTCGATTCGGCAAGCACGATCACGATTTATTCGAGCTTATGTCAGATTCGAAGATTCTTCGTTTCAAAAGTCTATTTATGTGCGGAATCGCTGTTTTGCGTCGTAAATCAGTGCATTTGCATGCAAATATGCGAAACTGGCACAGAAACTCCAATTCGGCAAGCACGATCACGATTTATTGGAGCTTATGCCAGATTCGACGATTCATCGTTTCAGAAGTGTATTTATTGCGGAATCGCTGTTTCGGCCGTAGATCAGTGCATTTGCATGCAAACATGCGAAATTTCCACAGAAACTCCGATTCGGCAAGCACGAACACGATTTATTGGGGCATACGTCAGATTCGACGATTCTTCCTTTCAGAAGTCTATTTCTGTGCGGAAGCGCTGTTTCGCGTCGTAGATCAGTGCATTTGCATGCAAATATGCGAAATTGCCACAGAAACTCCGATTCGGCAAGCACGATCACGATTTATTCGGGCTTACGTGAGATTCGACGATTCTTCGTTTGAGAAGTGTATTTCAGTTCGGAATCGCTGTTTCGCGTCGTAGATCAGTGCATTTGCATGCAAATATGCGAAATTGGCACAGAAACTCCGATTCGGCAAGCACGAACACGATTTATTCGGGCATACGTCAGATTCGACGATTCTTCCTTTCAGAAGTCTCTTTCTGTGCGGAAGCGCTGTTTCGCGTCGTAGATCAGTGCATTTGCATGCAAATATGCGAAATTGCCACAGAAACTCCGATTCGGCAAGCACGATCACGATTTATTCGGGCTTACGTGAGATTCGACGATTCTTCGTTTGAGAAGTGTATTTCATTTCGGAATCGCTGTTTCGCGTCGTAGATCAGTGCATTTGCATGCAAATATGCGAAATTGGCACAGAAACTCCGACTCGGTAAGCACGACCACGATTTATTCGAGCTTATGTCAGATTCGACGATTCTCCGTTTCAGAAGTCTATTTCTGTGCGGAATCGCTGTTTCGCGTCGTAGATCAGTGCATTTGCATGCAAATATGCGATATTGGCACAGAAACTCCGACTCGGCAAGCACGATCACGATTTATTCGAGCTTACGTCAGATTCGACGATTCTTCGTTTCAGAAGTGTATTTCTGTGCGAAAACGCTGTTTCGCGTGCTAGATCAGTGCATTTCCATGCAACTGTGCGAAATTGGCACAGAAACTCCGACTCGGCAAGCACGATCACGATTTATTCGGGCTTACGTCAGATTCGACGATTCTTCGTTTCAGAAGTGTATTTCAGTTCGGAATCGCTGTTTCGCGTCGTAGATCAGTGCATTTGCATGCAAATATGCGAAAATGGCACCGAAACTCCGATTCAGCAAGCACGAACACGATTTATTCGACCTTATGTCAGATTCGACGATTCTTCGTTTCAGAAGTCTACTTCTGTGCGGAATAGCTGTTTCGCGTCGTAAATCAGTGCATTCGCATGCAAATATGCGAAATTGGCACAGAAACTTCGATTCGGCAAGCACGATCACGATTTATTCGAGCTTACGTCAGATTCGACGATTGTTCGTTTCAGAAGTCTATTTCTGTGCGGT
>NW_027470464.1:0-37624 GCF_051020765.1 Lasioglossum baleicum
GAGCGACAATACCGGCTGGTCTTCGTTAACTTCTTTAATCATGGTATCGTAAGGTATGAATTTTCTTCGTTTTTCTGTTTAATACTACATATCGTTATTTTCTGCTTTAATATTTTTGATTTCTTCCAAAATTCCAATTGATAATTTCAAAAATTGTATTCTCCAGTAAAATTGTATCTGGAAATAGTAGAGTGTACGTTTATGCCAATATTTTGTTATAAATATAGTTATTTCGTACGGTTGTCTGTATACGTATCTACTGTGCCTGCACGACACGGCTGGGTTTATGTTGTAGTTGCGTTCACATGATGGGTGCGACCCTGCTATTTGTTAATTATATTTATTAATTTCATTAAACCCTATGTTTTAGCGTTTGCAATCTTCCGCAGATTTCAATATATTTCTACATACTGTAACTTACTATTTTGATATTTTCAATTTTTTCCCCCGAATTTTCAATTTCTAGTATGAAAATTGTATTTCTTGGTAAAAGTGTCTTTGGTATTATGTGAGTGTACGTTTATGATATTATGTTGTTAAATTTAATGTCATTTTTAATGCTTATATAATGATACATTTTTTCCCAGTTTTCCATTTACTTATGCATACTGTAGTTTACTGTTGTGATATTTTCGATTTCTTTTTCCGTAATTTTCAATTTTAATTTTAAGAAATTGTATTTCCCCGTAATTGTGTCTTTGGGATTAATAGAGTATTCGTTTATGACATTATTCTGTTAAACTTATTTTTATTTTATACGATTTTCTCTATATGAACCTACGGTATCAGTGTAACTCTGCTGGCGATGTCTTGTAGTTGCGTACGGCGGAGAAAAGCAGCTGTACTGTGTGATCTTCGTTAATTTCTCTAACCTAGATATTGTACCGCATGCACTTTTTCCAGTCTGCATTAATTTATATATACTGTCATTTACTGTTACGATATTTTCGATTTTCTTCGATATTTTCAATTTTTCGATGAAAAAATTGTGTTTCATAGCAAAATCATCTTTGGAATTTGTTGTGTCTACATTTATGACATTATAATGATGATCTTATTCGTATTTAATATGATTGTCTGTATCCGTACCTACGCTGCCGCGGAGACACTAATTGCGATGTCCTGTATTTGCGTACGACAGATCGAAGTGTCACTACTGGAGGCTCGTAGTTAATTTCGTTAAACTTAATTTTGTATGGTATGCATTTAATCCCGGTCAAGCATTTATTTAATCATACTGTAATTTACTGCTTTCGTATCTTCCATTTGTTTCATAACTTCCAGTCTTTAAGTTCAAAGACTGTATTTTTTAGGAAACGTGTCTATGGAATTAGTTGAGTTTACATTTATTAGAATATTCTGTTATGTTCTTTGTCGTTTCGTATAATTATCACTATATGTACCTACGGCGAGGGGCGGGGGGGGCGACACGACTGAAGCGGACATGTAAGTGCGTTGGGAAGACAGTAGCGACACTACTGTATGGCATTGGTTGATTTAATTATCCTTGATATTGTACCGTAAGCATTTATCAGCAATTTACTATTTATATGTACATACTGTAACTTACTGGCACGGTATTGTCGACTTTATTTAAAAATTCTATTCTATAATTTCAGTAATTGTATTTTTTTTTTTTTTTTTGGTGAAGCATCTATGGAATTAGTTGAGTATACGTTTAAGACATTATTTTCTTAAAATTAAATTGACATCATATGATTGTCTGTATGTGTACCTACGCTTCCATAGCGATACACCTGGAGTGATATTGCAGTGCTTATAGTAGATTGGCGCGGTATACTGGATGGTCCTCGTTAATTTGTTTAAACTTTACTTTGTACCGTTGTCTTTTTACCCCAGTTTTCCATGTATTTATACATACTGTAATTTACGGTTATGATAATTCCCATTTTCTCAAAACTTCTAACTTTTCTTTAAATTATTGTATTTTTTAGGTCAATTGCCATCGAATTAGTAGAGTGAACGTTTGTAATAATATTTTGTTAAATTCTTTATTATTATTTTATACAATTGTCTCTATGCGTATCAACGCTTCCGGAGAGACACGGTTGGAGTTGTCATATAGTAGCGTCCACCAGATAAGACCGACAGTGCTGTATTATCATTGTAAATTTCTTTAACCTTGTATTGTGCCGTATCCATATTTTCCCCTGTTTTCTAACTACCTGAACCTACTGTATATAACTATTATGTTATATTAAATTTTATTTTCGAAATATACAGTTTCTAACTTTAAAGATTGTATTTTCTTGTAAAAATGTCTTCTGAATTAGTTGAGCTTATGTGCATGACATTAATTTATTAATGTTGTGATTATATTATATCGTTGTCTGTACACGTACCCACGCTTGTGCAGCGACACGACTGGAATGGCCTCGTAGTTGCGTACGGAAGATGGGAGCGACACTATTATATGATATTCGTTAATTTCCATCACCATGATGTGGTACCGTATGCATTCTTTGGAAATTTTCCATTTATTTATACACACTGTAATTTACTGTTTTCATGAGTTCGATTTCTCTCTGAATTTTGAATTTTTAGGCCAAAGAATTGTAATTCTTAGTAAAGGTGCGGTTGAATTAATTGTATTTACGGTTATGACAATATTATATTCTGCTTGTCGTTGTTTTATATGCTTGTCTGTAGTCGTACTTACGCTGTCGGAGCGATGCGACTGGCTAGGCCATGTAGATGCCAGCGGCAAACGGAGCGACAATACTGCAAGGCCTTCGTTGATTTCTTTAACCATGATTTCGAAGCGTATGCAATTTTTCCCAATTTTTCCATTTTTTTACAACATTGTTTAATTTACAGTTATGACATTTTCGTTTCTGTTTATAATTTTCATTTATTATTTTAAGAAACTGTATTTCTTAGTAAAGGAGTCATGGGAATTAGTTGAGTGTACGCTTATGACAATATTTTGTTAAATTACTTATTATTTCATATGATTGCCTCTCTCTGTATGGATCTCTTCCCAGTCTTCCATTTACTTATACATGCTGTATATTACGGTTATGCTGTTTTCGATTATTTCATAATTTCCAGTTTTTAAATTAAAAATTCGTACTTCTTAGTAAAAGTGCCTTTTCAATTGGATAAATCTACATTTATCCAAATATTTTGCTTAATTTTCTGTTGTGTAATATGATTGTCTGAATACAAACCTACGCTTCTGCAGCAACACGAATGGAGTGACCTTGTAGTTGCGTTCGGTAGGTCGGAGCTACACGACTGTATGCTCCTTGTTAATTTCAATATACTCAATATAGTACCGTAACAATTCTTCCGCAGTTTCCTGTTTATTTCGATGCATTTGATCCCAATTTTTACTTTATTTATACATTCTGCAATTTACTGTTCTAACATTTTCAACTTTCTTCCATATTTTCAATTTTTATTTTAAGAAATTCTGTTTCTCAATAACGGTGTCTTTGTAATTACTTGAGTGTACGCTTATGTCATTTATTTGATACATATTGCTATTTTATATGACTGTCTGTATGCGAACCTTCGCTCCTGGACCAACACCACTCGCACGGACTTGCAGTTGCGAACGCCAGATCGAAGCGGCTCTACTGGATGGTCCTTGTTTATTTCTTTATCCATAAGATTGTGCCGTATGCATTGTTTTGCAATTTTCTATTCATTTCTACAGACTGCATTTTACTGTTATGATTTTTTCAAATCTATCCAAAAATCATAAATTTAAATACAGGGACCTGTATTCCTTACTATACGCCCCTTCTGAATTTGTTGAATTTATGTTTATGACAATATCTTGTTAAGCTTTTTGTCATTTTACACTGCTGTCTGTATACGTACTTACGGTGCTGTAGGGACACGACTGAAGTGGTCTTGTAATTGCGAACACCAGATCGAAGCGGCATACTGCATGATCTTCGTTAACCTTTTTAATCACAATATTGTACCGCATTCAATCTTTCGCAAATTTCTACTTTCTTCTACATACTCCAATTTACTGTTATGATTTTTCGACTTTTTTCATAACTTCCAATTTTAATTTAAAAAATTGTATTTCTTAGGAAATCTTTCTTTGGAATTAGTTAGGTGTACGTTTATGATAATAGTTTGTTATGCCTGATCTTATTTTCTCATGGTCTGTGTACGAAACTACGATGCTGGAGCGAGACGAGTGGCGACGTATTGCAGTTGCGTACAGCAGATTGGAGCGGCACTACAGGATGGTCTTTGTTAATTTCTATACCCTTGATATAGCATCGTATGCATTTTTACCCAGTCTTCCATTTATTTATGCATACTGCTATTTATAGCATTGATATTTTCAATTTTTTAAAAAACTTTTAATCCTTAGTCTAAAAATTTGTAATTTTCGGTAAAAGTGACTTCGGAATTAGATCAGTGTGCGTTTGTGACATCAGTCTTTAATCGTATTGTTATCTTTTACGATTGTCTGTATACGTACCTACGCTTCTGGCGCGATGCGACTGGAGTGGCCTTGTAGTTGCGTGCGGAAGATCGGAGCGACATTACTGGATGATCTTCGTTACTATCTTTAGCCCGGATTCTGACCAGTGCGCATTTTTCACAGTCTCCCATTTATTTATACGTATTGCAACTACCTCTTATACCATTCCCTATTTTTCTTTCAAAATTTCCAGTTTTTAATTCCCAAAATATATTGCTAAGGTTAAGTTCCTTTTGAATTAGATGAGCTTACGTTGATGACATTATTTTGTTAAACTTATTGTTACTTTAAGAGATTGTCTGTATTTATACGTACGCATCCGGAGTGACTCGACCGTTGTGGTCTTGTAGTTGCGACCGGCACATCGGACCGACTCTACGGTATTATCTTCGTTAATTTCTCTAACCTAGATATTGTGCCGAATGCATTCCTACAATATTCACTATTCATTTGTCCATTCTGTGATCTACTGCTATGATATTTTCGATTTTATCCAAACCCTCCAATTTCTTATTTCAGAAATTTTATTTTTTAGGAGAAGTGAAAGTATCACAGCAGTAACCTACAGTATGTACAAATAAATGAAAAACTGGAAAAAATTTTTTACTGTACATTATCAAGGTTAAAAACATTATCGATGACCATGCAGTAGTGTCGCTCCAATCTACCGAACCCGGCTGCAAGACCACTCCAGTCGTGTCGCTCGGGAAACGTAGGTAGGTATACAGGCAGTGATATAAAATAGCAATGTGTTTTGTAAAACATTGTCATAATTGTACAGTCAACTAATACCAAGGACTCTTTTTCTATAAAACACAATTTTCTATATAAATAGCTGAAGATTTAAAAAAGAAACTAAAATATCATACCATTAAATTAGAGAATGCTGAAATAAATACAAAGCTGCGGAAGAATGCATTCGATACAAAACCATGGATAATGGAATGAACAAATACCATCCAGTAGTGGCGCCCCAATATGCCGTATGCAACTACAAGATCATTCTAGTCGTGTTGATCTGGCAGCGTATGTACGCATACAGACAATCATACTCAATAACAATTAGTTAAACAAAATAATGTCATAAGCGTACACTCACCTGTTTCCAAAGGCAGTTTTACCAGGAAATACAATTTCTTACAATAGAAATTGAAAATTTAAAAGAAGAGATCCAAAATATCATTACAGTAAATTAAATAACGTGTAAAATAAATGAACAAATTGGGAAAGAATGCATACAGTTTAAAATGTTGGGTTACAGAAATGAAGGAGGACAATCCAGTATGCTGCTCCAATCTGCCGTACCTAACTACAAGACCACTACAACCGTACCGCGCCCGAAGCGTAGGTACGAATACAATGTATCATGTAAAATAGAAAGAATTTAACATAATAATGTCATAAACGTAGATAGAAGTGATTCAAAAGACGCTTTTTCTAAGACATAAAATTTCTTAAAATAAGAATTGAAAATTTCGAAGAAAATCGAAAATATCATAACAGTAAATAACAGAATGTATAAATAAATTAAAGAATTGGTAAAAAATTCTTACGGAGTAAAATCATGGCTACAGAAATTAACGAACATCATTTAATATGCCGTTCCGATCTGCCGTACGCACCTACAGGACCAGTCCAGCCGTGTCACTCCGGAAACGTAAGTACATTTACAGACTATGATGTAAAATGACAACAAATTTATCGAAATATTTTCATAAACGTGCACTCAGCTATTTCCAAGGACACAATTCCTATAAAATACAATTTTTTATGTTAAAAATTTGAAATTTGGAAAGAATCGAAAATATTATGTCAGTAAATTACAGTATGTCGAAATAAATAGGAAACAACAAAGGGGTACATACGGTAGAATATCAAGGCTTAAGAAGTTATCCAATGCCATACAGTCGTCTCGCGCCTATCCACAGTACGCAACTACTTTCCCGCTTCAGGCGTGTCGCTCTAGAAACGCAGGTACGTATACAGACAATCATGTACAATAACAATAAGTTTAACAAAGCAATGATCATAAACGTGCACTGAGCTAGTTCCAAAGACACTTGTATTCAGAAATACAATTTTTTCAACTAACAATAGACAATTTTGAAAAAAATTGTAATCATCATTCACTGTTCCAATAATAAAGCAGGATCTCATGCCATTGTAGAACTTTACCCATTCGTAAACAGTCTATCTTTTTACAGCAAGCCATTCCATCCGAGAAGCATGCCCGCTATATTGAGGGTATTACTTCGTGTTCCAAGAAGCAAATTAGTAGACATTTTAGTGACTGGCACCTTAATTTCGTGTGTGGATTTGAAGATCAGGAAACAGACTGACCATGAACATTACCGCCCCCTTTGAGAGTGGAACGGCCAAGTGAATATCTTCACCTATCCCGTGATTCCGAGAGTCAACCCAGGAAAACCGACAAGTAAGTCCTCTAAACAGAATTGGGAGTAGACACCTTATTTCGCAGTTTGAATATTAATATAGAGCGTCATACTGTTTGAGAGCGTTACCAATTGGTATAATATCAAACGTTTTAGCGACGACCGTACCTTCCGAAAAACTAACCCGCTGCACCGAGAGTTTAACTTCGCGATCAGAGTTACAAATTAGTTTATATTGTACTTGCGGGCTCCTTTATTTCAGGTATGAGTAAGAGGATCGAGCGTCAAACCGTTGGAGAACATCACCAATTGGTATAGAGTCAAACGCTTCGCCGGAGACCTTGCGCATCGGAAACCTATCCGGCAGGATCGACTGTGCAGCAGCGTGTTCAGAGGAACGATTTAGCATACATTTTAGTGACGGTCACCTTAATTTCATGTATAAAACAGAAGATCGAGTGTGCAAAAGTTACCACCATCTTTGAAGGTCGAACGGCTAAGTCTATAGCTTCACTTGTCCGATGATTCCGAGAGTCAATTCCCGGAGTAAATGTGCTGAACTGTATTAGCAACAGACACCATAATTCACGGTATGAATATTAAAGTGGCTGGTCAAACCGTTTGCGATCGTTACCAATTTCTACGTCAATCATTTTACCGAAAGCTTTACCGCGCCAGAAGATAACCCGCTGCATCTGGGGTATAATTCCGCGTTCAGAAAAAGAAATTAGTATCCATTTTAGTGTCGGCACCGTAAATTTCATGTATGAATTGGAATATCGATGGCCAAACCGATCGAGAACATTACCACCAATTCTGAGAGTTGAACGGCTAGGTCAGTAGCTTCACCTATCCTAAGATTGGGGGGGGGGGGGGCAAACCAGGTAATCCGGAAGTAAAGCCGCAGTACAGGATTAGCAATACACACCTTAATTCACGGGTAGAATAATAAATAATTCCTTCGGTAACGTCAGAACCATCTTTGATATACGCACAGTTAGTTCAATCGCTTCACCTACACGGCCATTCCAAGAGTCATCTGCAGTATTCCGGTAGCAAATACGCTTTGCAATACTCATCTTATTTCAGGATATGAAAATTATAGTCGGGAGTCAAACCGTCGGGGAGCATTACCAGTTCGAATAATGTCATTCTTTTTATGGAAAACCTTACCATCCGAGAACCTAACCTGCTGTGGCGAGTGTCTTGCTTAATGTTCACGGAAACAAATTAGCAGACATGTTAGCAGACGGGCTCAACATTTTCGTGTCCAAATTACAAGACAGAGGCTCAAACCTATCGAGAACGTTGCCACCTTCTGTGAGAGGCGAACGTCTAACTCAATATCTTCACCTATCCTCTGATTCTGAGAGTCAAACCAGGTATTCCGAGAGGAAATATGCTGCACAGTATTGCCAATAGATACCATAATTCGCGGAGTGAAGATTAAAAATGAGAGTCATACCGTATGAGAATGTTACCAAATATTATAACGTCGAACCCTCTAGCGGATACATTACCATCCGAGAATATATCCGGCTGCGTCGTGAATATATCAGCGTGTTCAGTGGAACGAATTAGCAAGCAGTTTAGTGACGGTCACCTTATGCTCATTTATTAAACAGAAGATCGAGTGTCAAACAGTTTGTGAACGTTACCACCTTCTATGAAGGTCGCAATGCTAAGTGAATGGCTTCACATATCCAATGATTCCGACAGGTGAACCACACATTCCGGGAGTAAATGCGCCGAGGAATAACATCATCCGATTCCTTAATTCGCGGAGTGAAAAATAAAATAGAGCGTCACACCTTGTGAGACGGTTACTAATTCCTATAAATTCAAACGTTTTAACGAATGCCTTACCGCCCAAGAAGCTGATCCGCCGTATGCAGAGTATAGCTATGTGGTTAGGGAAGCACATTATTAAATAATTTAGTGACGTGTCCTTAAATTCGTGAATGAATTTGAACGTCGCGGCTCAACCCGATTGAGAACGTTGCCACGTTCTGTGAGAGTCGATCGGCCATGTCAATAGCTTCTCGTATCCTGTGATTCCGAGAGTCAAACCAGGTATTCCAGGAGTGGGTCTGCCAAACAGAATTGCCAAAACACACCTTAACTCATAGTATGAATACTACGGTAGGTATGCAAACCGTCTGTGACCATTACAGGTTGGTAGAAAGTCTGTCGTTTTACAGAATACCTTACCTTCCAGGAATATAACCGGCCGCAGGGAGTGTCTTGCTTCGTGTCGAGAATAACAAGTTAGTATTCATTTCGCTGACGGGCACCTCAATTTCATGTATGAACAAGAAAATCTGATTCAAACTGTTCGAGGCGGGAGCAACCATCCTTGAAAGTGAAACCTCTAAGTCTGTACCTTCACCGTTCCTGTTACTCCGACAGTTAAACGAGGTTTTCCGCGAGACAATCCACACTGAAGTATTACCAATGGACCCATTAATTCATGGTATGATTATTAAAGTAGAGCGTAAACAACGTTGTTTGGAACGTTACCTATCGGTATAGTGTCAATCATTTTACCGAAAGTTTTACTTTCCGCGAGCCAAACCCACTGTATATAGAGTTTAACTTCGTGTCCCGCAAAAGAAATTAGTCTTCATTTCAGTGGCGGGCGCCGCATCTGCGTGAATGAATTAAAAGGTCGAGGGTCGATAACATTATCACCTTCTGTGAGAGACGAACGGCTAAGTCAGTAGCTCTACCTGTCCTGTGATTCCGATAGACAAACCAGGTATTCCTGGTGTAAATCCGACGAAGGGTATTGGCAATAACCGCTTCACTTCACGGTATGAATATCAAAGAAGGGAGACAATCCGTCCGACTTGGTATCCATTTGCTGTACAGTAAAATGTTTTACCGAAGACCTTACTTTCCACGAATGTAGCTCGCTGTATCGAGAGGGTAACCTCGTGTACAGAGATACAGATTGGTACACAATGTAGTGCGGGGTACCTTTCTGTCATGTATGAATATGATGATCAAGTGTCAAACCGCTGGAGAACGTTACGATCTTTCTTGAGGGTCACACTGAGCTTAGTTTATAGCTTCGCCCATCCTGTGATACCGAGAGTCACAAAAGGTACCCCTGGTGAAAAGCCGCAGAACTGTTTTGCAGTAGACACCATTACTCACGGTATGAATATTAGTGTATAGCGTCAAGCGGTTTGAGAGCGTCACAGATTTGTATAATCGTTTACTGAACGTTTTACTGAACAGCTTATCCTACGAAAGCCTTACACGGTGTACCGTGATTATAACATGCTGTTCAGAGGAACAAATAAATACAGATTTTATTCACGTGCACCTTAATTTCTTGTATGAATTATATGGTCGATGGTCAAACCGGTGGAGAACATTAAAACCTTCTGCGAGGAACGAACAGCTAAGTCAATAGCATCACCTATTCTGTGATTCGGAGAATCATACCATGTATTCTGAGATTACGTCCGCTGAGAGGTATTGGCAATAGAAACCACAATTAACGGTTTCAATATTACAGCAGTCCGCCAAACAGTTATAGAACATTATCTATTGGTATAGAGTTAAACCCTTTACGGATAGACTTACCTTCGGAGAAGGTAACCTGCCGTTTCGGGAGTATAACCTCGTGTTTTGAGAATCGCATTAGTATACATTATAGTGATTTCATCTTATTTTCATGCATGAATAAAATAATCTGAAGTCAAACTCTTCGAGATCGTTGACACCACCTTTGGGAGTGGAACGGCCGAGTCAATAGCTTCACCTACCCTGTGATTCAGATAGCCAAATCAGCTATTCCGGGAGTGAATCCGCTGTTCAGTATTGGCAATAGGCATCTTCATTCTGGGTACGAATATAGAAGCGGAGGGTCAATCCGTCGGAGAACATTATCAGTTTGTATAGTGTCATTCTTTTTGCCGAGGGCGATACCTTGCTAGAACATAACGCGCCATAGCGTGTGTCATGCTTGGAGCTCATGGAACCTAATTAGTAGACATTATAGCAGAGGCATACCTTATTTTGAAATATGAATTAAAAGATCGAGTGCCAAACCTAAGAGAACGTTAGCACCTTCCGTGTGAGTCTGTCGGCTAAGTCAATAGCTACACCTAACCTGTGATTCCGATACGCAAACCAGGTATTCCGGGAACAAGTTCGCTGAACAGTATTGGCAATAGACACCTTAATTAACGGTTTGAATATTAATGCAGAGTGTCAACCCAGTTGAGGGCGCTACATATTGGAGTAAAGCCAATCGTTTTACCGAAGGTCTACTTTCACCGCATCACACTGGCTTCGTCGAGAGTATGAGTTCGTGTTCAGAAGAGGAATTTAGTACTCATTTCAAGGACGGGCACCTCAACTTCATGTATGAATTAGAAGATCGAGGGTCATACCGTTCGAGAAAGTTGCGAACTTCTGTGACAGACGATAGGCTGCGTCAGCAGCTTCACCTGTCCTGCGATTCCGATAGTCAAACAAGGTATTCGGGAAGTATATCCGGTGAGGAGTATTGCCAATAGACACCGTAATTCACGGTCTGAATAGTAATGTAAAGCGTCAAACCGTTTGAGATCATTGCCAATTGCTATGAAGTCAAACACACTACCGAAGGCCTTTCCTCCCAAGCACCTAACCCGCTGTAGCGAGTGTCATACTTAGTGCTCACAGAAACAAATTGGGAGACAAGTTGTCAGGCAGACACCACATTTTCATGTATAATTATCAAAATCGAGAGTCATGCCGTTAGAGAAAGGTTCCACCTTCATTGGGTGTCGAAACGCTAAGACAATAGCTTCACCTATCCTGTGACCGTGATAGTCAAATCAGGTATTCTTGATGTCAATCCGCTGTGCAATATTGGTGGCAGACACCTTAATTCACGATATGAATATTAAAGCAGACCGTCAAACTGCTGTAGAGCATTACCTGTTTGTATAGTGTCTATCATTTTACCGAAAGCCATACCTTTGGGGCAGATACCCACCGTATAGGAAGTATAACTTCGTGTTCAGAGATGCAAGTTCGTCTACATTTTAGTAACGAGCACCTTAGTATCATGTGTGAATTCGAAGATCCGGGGTCAGACGGTTCGAGAACGTGTCCACCTTCATTGAGATTTGAACTGCTATAGCAACGGGTTCATTGAGAGTTGAACGGGCAGGTTTGTAGCTTCAGCAATCCCGTGACTCCGAGAGCCAAACCTAGTATTCCAGGAGTAAATCCGTTGAACGGTATTTATAATAGACTCCTTAATTCACGGTATGAATATTAAATTAGAACTTAAAACCGTTTGAGAACGTTACCAATAGGCATAACGACATACTATTAACCTGATACCTTACCTTCAGAGCACATAATCTACTGCATCGTGGGTATAACTTCGTGTTGAGCGATACAAATTAGTAGATATTTTAGTGACGGGCACTTTAACACTCCGGGATACAGTTTGACTATATAGCATTAGGTATCGTTCTACAATGATATGGCAGTCTACTCTATTATTCAGACCGCGAATTAAAGGGTCTATTAGCAAAAATGTTTAGCGTATTTACTCCCGGAATACATGGTTTGGCTCTCGGAGACACAGGATAGGTGATCCTATTGACTTATCAATTCGACTCCCAAACAAGCTGTTGTGTTAGCTGTTCAAATATCAAGGAAGGTGATCACACTGTCAAACGGTTTGATCCAGGATATTCAAATTCACACACGACACTGAGGTGCCCGTCACTAAAATGTATACTAACTTGCTTCTCTGAACATGAAGTCACTCTCTCAATATAGCGAATTAGCTTCATGCAAGGTAAGGTCTTCGGTAAAGTGTTTGACTGCATATGAATAGGTAAAGTTCTACAACGAACAGTGAATGATGGTACGGCAGATCGAGCAACACTACTGTATGGTCACCGTTAATTTCTTAAGACATGATTTTGAGCTGCATGCAATTCTTTCTCATTTTTATGTTTATATACTAATACTGCAATTTACTGTTATGGTAATTACAATTTTTTTCGAAGTTGTCAATTGTTAGTTGAATAAATTTTACTTTTGAAAACAAGTACCTTTGGAAATGGTTCAGCGCGCGTTCATGACATCATTTTGATACACTCATTGTTATTTTATATGATTGTCTGTATACGGACCTACGCTTCCAGAGCGACACAGCTGCAGTGGTCCTGTACTTGCGTACGGCAGATCGAAGCAGAATACTGGATGGCCTTCGATGATTTCGTTAACGATGATTTTGAGCCGTGTACATTTTGTCCCAATTTTCCCATTTATTTAACCATACTGTAATTTAATGTTATGACATATTGTATTTTCATCTAAATTTTCAATTTATATTTTAAGGAATTGTATTTTTTAAGTAAAAGTGACTTAAGATTTAGATGAGTTCACGTTATGACATTAATGTGTTAAGCTTCTTTTCATTTCATATCATATTCTGTATACGTTCCTACGTTGTCGGAGCGATACCACTGGCGCTGACTTGCATTTGCGTACGGCAGGTCGGGAGAAACTAAAGGATGGTCTCCATAAATTCCTTTATCCTTCGACTTTATCCTTCGACACGACTGGCGAGGTCTTGTTTGTAGCTACGTACGGCTGGTCTGGGCGACTCTACTCCATGGCATTCGTTAATTTATTTAACCTTGATATTGTAACGCACACATCTCTATCCAGTTATCCATTTACTTATACGTACTGTAATTTACTCATCTGATATTTTCTATTTTTTACGTAATTATCAATTTTTGGGTTAAAAGATTGTATTTCCTTGGAAGAGTGTCCATGGAATTAGTTGAGAGTACGTTTATGGCGTTATCTTGATAATCTTATTTTTATTTTATATGATTGTTTCTGTAGGTACCTACGCTTTCTGTGCGACACGACTGGAGAGGCCTCGTAGCTGCGTTCGGTAGATCGGAGCGACACTACTGCATGATCATCGATAATTTATCTAGCCCTGATTCTGTACCGCATGCAGTCCATGCCAGTCTTCCATTTATGTATACATTTCATAGTAAAAGTGTCTTTGGATGAAGTTGAGTTTACGTTTGTGACAATTTTCTGTCAAGCTTGTTGTTAGATTATATGATTGTCTATATGCATACGTACGAGTTCAGTACGACATGGCTGGATTGGTTTTGTAGTTGCTTTCGCGAGGTCGCAGCGACAGTGCTATTATGACTCTGCTAATTTCATTGACCTTGGTGTTGTACCGTTTGCATTCTGTCCCTGTTTTCTGTTGATGTGTACATACTGTAATATACTCTCATAATATTTCAGATTTTTCTTCAAAATAATCAATCTTTATCTTAGAAAAATGTTCATCATAGGAAAAGTGCCTTTGGAATTAGTTCAGTGTACCTGTATGACATTATTATGTTGAACTAATTGTTATTTTGTAGGATTGTCTGTGTATGGACCTACGCTGTTTGCGCGAGACGATTGGCGAGGTCTTGTAGTTGCTTACGTCAGAACGGAGCGAGCCTACTGAATGGTCATTGATAATGTATTTAACCTTCATATTGTACAGTAAGTATTTTTTCCTTGTTTCTCATGTATTTGTACATACTGTGTATTACTGCTATGATGTTTTCACCGCTCCTAAAAAATACAATTTCTGAGATAAAGAATTGGAGGGTTTGAATAAAATCGGAAATATCATAACCGTAGATCACAGAATGTAGAAATAAATATTGAATATCGAAAAAATGCGTTCGTCACAATATCAAGGATAGAGAAATTAACGAAGATAATACCGTAGTGTCGGGCCAATATGACGAACGCAACTCCAAGGCCATAACAGTCGTGTCGCCCCGGAAGCGTATGTACGTACAAAGACAATTATGTAAAATAAAAATAAGTCTCATCATAATATTGGCATAAACGTACACTCGACTAATTCCAAAGACACTATCACTGATAAATACAATTTCTTAAACCAAAACTGAAAATTTTGAAAAGAAATGGAGAAATCAAAACAGTAAATTACCGTATGTAGATATAAACAGTATACAGGGAAATAATGCACACGGTACAATATCAAGGTCAAAGAAATTATCAAAGCCCGTAACGCACTGTCGCTCCGATACTCCGCAACGCCAAGAGAACTCCACCCGTGCCGCTCCGGAAGCGTAGGTACATATAGAAATATTCACACAATATGTCAACGAATAATACAAAATATGGTTATAAGCGTACATACAACTAATTCTAAAGACACTTTTATTAAAAAATACAATTTTTTAAACAAAGATTACGAAATTCTAAAAAAGCATCGAATGTATCATAACTGTAAATTACAGTATATTAAAATAAAAGGAAAGCTGCGTGAGAATGCATACGGTACAATATTATGGATAAAGAAATTAACAAAGATCATCCAGTACTCCCGACCGATCTGTCGCACGAAACTATAAGATTTCGCCAGTCGTGTCTCTCTGGCAGCGTAGAAACGTATACCATAAGTAATTCAAAATAACAAAGAATTTAACATAATATTGTTATTAGCGCACACACAAATAGTTCCGTAGACACTTCTGCTAATGAATACAATATTTTATACTAAAAATTGAAAATTTTTATAAGAATCGAAAATATCATTCACTAAATTAAAGTATGCGTAATTAAATCTATGTCTGGGTATAAATGCATACCGTAGAATTTCAAGGTTAATGAAATTAACGAATATCATGCCCTAATGTCGATCCGGTCGGCCATACGAAACTGCAAGACCAGTCCAGGCGCGTTATTCCGGCAGCGTAAGTACATATAGGACAATCCTATAAAATAACAATGAATTTAAAAAAATATTGTCATAATCGTTCACACTACTAATTCTATGGCACTTGTCCTAAAAAATGCAATTATTAAAACAAAAAGGTTGAAGTTTTGAAAAAAATGTGAAATATCATAACTGTAAACTACAGTATGTATAAGAAAATGGAAAACTGGGGAAAATGACATCGGTACATTATCAAGTTCGACGAAATAAACGAGGGCCTTCCATTATGCCGCGCCGATCTGGCTTTCGCAACTGCAACACCACTCCAGTCTTGTCGTACAGGAAGCGTAGGTACGCATACAGGCAGTCATATAGAACAACAATAACATTAGCAAAATATTGCCATAAACGTACAATCATATAATTCCCAAGGCACATTTACTGAGAAATACAATTTTTTATGTTAACAGTTGGACATTTTGTAGAAAATCGTAAATATCAGACGAGTAAATAGCAGAATGTAGAAATATGTAGAAAACTGCGATAGAATGCGTATAGAACAATCATATTGTTAAAGTAATTAACAATGACCATGCAATATGCCGCCCCGATCTACCGCACACAACTACAACACCTCTCCAGCAATGTCGGTCTGGAAGCGTACGTGCCCATACAGCCAATCATATGAAATATCAATGAGGGAAACGAAATAATATCATAAACGGAAACTCTACGACTTGCAAACACACATTCACTAAGTCATACAATTTCTTCAAATACGAAAAGACAATTTTGAAAATAATCGAAAATATTATTTTATATATATTATTATATTGCTAATACTGGTCACCGGATTTTCTACCGGAATACCTTGTTTGACTCAAGTAATCACGGGATAGGTGAAGCTACTGATTTAGACGTTCGACTCTCAAAGACGGTGGCAACGTTCTCGAACACTCAGACCCTAGATCTTCCATTTCATGCATGACATTAATATGCCTGTCTCTAATATGTATTCTCATTTGCGTGTCTGAACGCGAAGTATTACTTTTGACAAAGCGGGTTACGTTCCAGGAAGGTTAGGTATTCAATAAAAAGGTTGACTCCATATCAGTAGGTATCGTTCTACAACGGTATGACTCCGTACATTACTATTTATACAGTGAATTAATGTGTCTATTCACTATACTATACTGCCGATAGACACTCTCAATTCCTGGTCTGACTCTCGGTATAGCAGTGTAGGAGAAGCTATTGGCATGGCGTGGCCGTACGACTCCATATAAAAGATGCTAACGTTCTCGATCAGTTTGACTCTCGATTTTGCTATTCATACGTGGCACTGAGGTGTCCGTCTGCTAAAACGTCTACTCATTTGTTTCCGTGAACAACTAAGCTCCACACTCGCTACAGCGGATTAGGATCCCGGAAGGTAAGGTGTTGGGTAAGAAATGTAAACTTATGTTAATTGATAATATTCTCCGGCGGTTGGAACCAGTAGCTTAATACGTATACAGTGAATTAAGGTGTGTATGGCCAATACCCTTCAGATGATGTTCTCCCGGAATACCGGCTTTGCCTCTTCGAAGTACAGGATAGGTGAAGCTATTGACTTAGCATTTCGTCTCTAACACAAGGTGGTAACGTTCTCCATGGCTTTGAATCTCGATATTCTAATTCTTAAATGAATTTAAGGTGCCGTGACCAAATTGTATACTATTTTGTTTCACTAACATGAAGCTGTACCCTCGATACGGCCGGATAGCTTCTCGGACGGTAAGGTATTGTGTGATACTTTGACGTTATAGCAATTCATAACGGTCTCGCACCGTGTACCGCAGTATTTTAGCATTCTCTCCGCGAATTAAGGTACCCATTGCCAATCCGCTTCAGCGAAGTTACTCTCCGATTACCTTGTTTGACCCTCCAAATCGCTGGATAGGTGCAGCTAGTTACGTAGCCGTTCGTCTCACACAGAAGGTGGTAACGTTGTCGAAACGTTTGACCCTCTATCTTCTAATTCATACATGAATTTAAGGGACCTATCACTAAAATGTATACACATTTGTTTCCCTGAACGAGATACTATATCCACGAAACTGCGCCTTATGTTCTCGGAAGGTAAGGTATGCGATGAAGGGTATGACTTTATACCAATTGGTAACCATCTCAGATGAATAGAGACTCCAATTTAGTATACGAACAGTGAATTTTTGTGTCTATTGCCAAATACCGTTTAGCGGATTAACTCTCGGAATACCTGGCTTGACCTTCGGAATCGCAGGATAGGTGAAGCTATTGTGTTATATGCGTGATTTCACGACAAATGTGGTAAAGTTCTCGAACGTTTTCACCCGCGATCATCTCATTCGTACGTGGTATTAAGGTGCCCTTCTCTGCAATGAATACAAATTTGTATCTCGTAGTAGGAAGTAATAGTCTACATACATCGGGTTAAGTTCTCGGAGGGTAATGTTTTCTGCAAATCTTTTGTAATATATATGTAACGTTCTACAAATGTTTGGCTTTGTGCTTTAATATTCTCGCCGTGAACTAAAGTGTCCATTGCCAGTATTGTATAAAGGATGGACTCCCGGAATACCTAGTATGCCTCTCAGAATCACTTGATAGTTGAAGTTGTAACGACCTCGAACGATTAGACATTCAATTATCTAGCTCGTACATGATCTTAAGGTGTCCACCACTAAAATGTATACTAGTTGGTACCTATGAACTCGGTGTTATACTTCTGATGCAGCCGGTCAGTTTTTCGGAGGGTAAGGCATTCTACAAGAACCTTGACACTACACCTATAAGTAATGTTCTACAACTGCATGATGCTCTACTTTAATTTTCAAAACCGTGAATTAAGGAGACTTTTGCCAATACTGTCCAGTTGGTTTACTCCCGTAATGACTGCTTTGACTCCCGGAATCACGGGATAGGTGAAGCTATGAACTTAACCGTTCTACTGTCACAAAAGGTGACAACGTTCTCGAACGGTTTGACCAACGATTTTCTTCTTCATACATGAAGTTAAGATGTTCGTCTCTGAAATGAATACTAATTTCTTTCTGTGAACACGAAGTTATATTCTAGATAATGCAGGTATTATTCGCGTAAGGTAAGGCCTTTACTCAAGCGTTTGTCTTTAATCGAATTCGTAACGTTCTACAACCGTTGGACGTTCCGCTTTAATATTCAAACCGTGAATTAAGGTGCCTATTTCCAATACTGTCCTGCAGATTTACCCCCAGAATACCTAGTATGACTCTCGGAATCTCGGGACAGGTAAAGCTGCTGACTTAGGCGTTCGTCTCTCACGGAAGGTGATAACGTTCTCGAGCTGTCTGACTCTCGACCTTTTAATTCATTCCTGAGGATATGGTGCTCTTCTAATGAAATGAAGACTAATTTCCTTCTCTGAACTCGAAGTTCTACTGTCGATACGGCGGGTTAGGTTCTCCGAAGGCAACGCTTTTTGTAAAAAGTTTGAATCTATACCAGTGGGTTATTGTCCACATCGGCTTGACGGTCTGCTTTAATATTCATACCGCGAATTAAGGTGTCTATTGACAATACCATTCTATGGATTTACTCTCAGATTACCCGGTTTGGCTTTCGGAATCACGGGGTAGGTGAAGCTATTGAAGCAGCTATTCGACAATCATAAAATGTGGTAACGGTCTCGAACGGCTTGACCATCGATCTTCTAATTCATACGTGAAACTAAGGCGCCCTTCACAGAACTGAAGACTAATTTCTTTCTCTGAACACGAAATTCTACAGTCAAAACGGAGGGTTTGCTTCACCGTAGGTAATGCTGTCGGTAATCTGTTTGACTGAAAACCAATTGGCAACGACCTACAATGCTTTCACACTCTACTTTGATATTCAAACCGTGAATTAAGGGGCCAATTGCCAATACTCTTCAGCGATCTTTCGCCCAGGGTTCCTGGTTTATCTCTCCGAATCACAGTATAGGTGAAGCTATTGACTCAGCCGTTCATCTCACACAGAGTGTGGCAACGTTCTCGAAGGGTTTGACACTCCGTCTTCTAATTCGTGCATAAATTTATGGTGCTCATCCCTAAAATGAATGCGAGTTCGTCCCACTGGTCACAGTGTCATGCTCCCGATATAGCAGGTTAGTTTTACGGATAGTTAGGCATTCTGGCAGAAGATCGACCATACACCCACATGAAATGATCAACAACTGCATTACGGTCTGCTTTATTATTCAAACCGTGAACTGTGGTGCCTATTGCTAATGCTCTTCAGCGATCTTACTCTCGGTTTACCCAGGTTGACGCTCCGAACCACAGAATAGTGTAAGCTATATACTAAGGCGTTCGACTCCCAAAGAAGGTGGGAACTTTCTCTAACGGATTGGCTCCTTATTGTTCTATTAATACGTGAAAATGAGGTGTCCGTCTGCTAAAGTATCTACTGGTTTGTTTCCGTGTGCACTAAGCAAGACACTTGCTGCAGCGGGATATGATCTTGGTTGGTAATGTATCCGGTAAAATCTTTGACTTTGTACCATCTAGTTATATTCTCCAACGGTTTGACTACCTACATTAATATTCATAACGTAAACTAAGGTGTCTACTGCCTATAGTGAACAGCGGATTTACACCCGAAGTACCTGGATCGAGGCTCGGAGTCACAGGCTAGGTGCCGCTATTGACTTAGCTGTGCGAATCTAATGGAAAGTTGTAACATTCAGGAACAGCATGCATATAGATCTCCTTATTCATACATGAAAAGAAGGTGCGCGTCACGAAACAGAATAATGTGTTGTTTGCTTGAACACGAATTTGGACTATATATACAGCAGGTTAGGGTATCGGAAGGTAAGGTCTTCGTTAAAATCTTTGACTCTATGCCAATTCGTTATGTTCTACAAAGGTTTCACTCTGTACTTTAACATTTATACCTGGAGGAAGGTCGTATAACGCCAATATTGCACAGCGGATTTAATCTCTGAATACCTGGTTCGACACTGTCAATCGGTGGATACCTGAAAATATTGACATACACGATCGTCCCTATCAGAAGGTGGCAGCGATCACGAGCGGATCGACCCTCGATCATTCAATTCTTGCATTAAATTAAGGTGCTCGTCACTAAAATGTTTAGAAGTTCCAACGTCTGAACATGGTGTTATACTCCCGGTAGAGCTGATACCTCCTTCGGGGTGTAAGCTATTCTCTAAGAAGCTTAACCCTACACGAATATGTAATGTTCTACAACGGCATGACGCACTGCTGTAATATTCAAACCGTGAATTAAGTCGTCAATTGCAAATTTTAATCAGCGGATTTACTCCCGCTATACGTGGTTCGTCTATCGGAATCACAGTATAGGTGAGGCCATTGGCTTAGACGTTCGGCCTTCACGGAATGTGCTGACATTCGTTCGACTCTCAAATCAGGGAGTAACGTACGAGAAGGGATTGTCCCACGATAGAGTCATTCCTTTTAGCGAATACATTACCTTCCTAGATGATAACCCGATGTTGCGAGTGTCATGCTTAGAGCCCAAGGAAATAAATTGCTAGTCATAATAGCCGAAGCACAGCGCTTCTGCCATATATAAGTTAGAAGATCAGGGGTCAAACCGTTCGAGTACGTTGCCACCTTCTGTGAGAGGCGAAAGGCTAAGTCAGTAACTTCACATATCCTGTGTTCCATGAGCAAATCCAGGTATTCCGGGAGCCTATCTGCTGTACAGTATTGGTAACGGACAACTTATTTCACAGTTTGGATATTAACATAGTGCGTGAAACCGTTTGAGAACGTTACCTACTGGTATAGGGTCAAACCTCTTACCGACTACTTTACAATCCAAGAACCTATCCCGCTGCAGCAAGTGTCTTGCTTAGTGTTCAAGGAAACAAATTATTAGACACTTTAGCAGACGGACACTTTAATTGCATGTATGACTAAGAAGATGGATGGTCAAATCTTTCGAGAACGATACCACACTTGATGACAGTCGCATGGCTAAGAGAATAGCGTCACGTTTCCCGTGATTTCGAGAGACAAACCATGTAATCCGGGAGAAAATCCGATGAACTGTATTGACAATGGGCACCATAATTCGCGGTATGAATATTAAAGTAGAGAGACCAATCGTAATGGAACTTTACCAATTGGTTTGACGACAAACTTCTTACCGGACACCTTACTTTCGGCGAACATAACCCGCTGAATCGATGGTATAACATCGTGTTCGGCGAAGCAAATTGGTATACATTTTGATGACAGGCACCGTAATTTCATGTATGAAATGGGAGATCGAAAGTCAAACCGTTAGAGAACACTGTCACCTTTTTTTCAGAGACGCACAACTGAGTCGCTAGCTTCACGTATCCTGTGATTCAAGGAGTCGACTCAGGTATTCCTGGAGTTAATCCTCTGATCAGTGTTGGCAAATACACTACAGTTCGCCGGTCGAATATTAATGTAGAGCCTTAAACCGTAGTAGAACGTTACCTATTCGTATAGAGTAAAACAAAATTCCGAAGTCCTTACCTTCCGAGAAGCACAAGCCGCTGTATGGAGCGCCATGCTTATTATTCAATGAAACAAACTAGTAGACATTTCAGCAGACGGGCACTTTATTTTCAATAATGAATTACAAGGTTGAGTGTCACACAGTTGAGGGCGGTAACCACCTTCTTTGAGAGCCCTACGTCTGAGTCAGTAGCTTCACCTATCCTGTGATTCCGAGAGTTATGCCATGTATTCCGAGAGTAAATCCGCAGAGTAGTATTGGCAATAGACACATTAATTCAGGGTATGATTGTTAAAGCAGATCGTCAAACCGTTGAAGAACGTTACCTACACGCACAGAATCAAACCTGATACTGAAAGCCCTCCCTTCCGAGAAGCTATCGCGCCGTATCGAGAGCATAACTACGTATTGAGGGTAACACATTTGTATACATTTTTGAGACGGACACCATAAATTCGTAAATGAAT
This sequence comes from Lasioglossum baleicum, assembly GCF_051020765.1. NCBI lineage: Eukaryota > Metazoa > Arthropoda > Insecta > Hymenoptera > Halictidae > Lasioglossum > Lasioglossum baleicum. Next base: position 22,600 of record NW_027470464.1, read on the forward strand.
TAGATGATCGGTTGTCAAACCGGTCCAGAGCTTTACCACGATCGCTGAGAGTTGTACGGCTAAGTCGATAGCTTCACCTATCCTGTGATTCCGAGGGACTAACGCAGTATTCCGCGAGTAAGTCCGCTCAACAGTTTTGCAATATACACCTTTATTCACGGTATGAATATTAAAGTACAGACTCAAACCGTCGGAGGAATTTACCTATTCGAATAAAATCAGTATCCATTCCGAATACCGTACCATAAGAGAACCTAAACCGCTGCAGCGGGTGCCTTCCTTTTACTGCCGTACAGCACATTTTCGTGTATATGTGTTTAAATCGAGAGTCAAACCGTTAGAGAAAGGTACCACCATCTTTGGGAGTCCAAACGCTGAGGTAATAGGGAGTGAATCAGCGGAGCAGTTTTGGCAATAGACACTCTAATTCTCGATTTGAATTCTAAGGTAGCGCGTTAAACCGTTTGGGAGCGTTACCAAATGGAATAAAGTCAAACGATTTACCGAAGGCCTTACCGTCCAAGAACCTAACCCGCTGTACCAAGTGCCATGCTTAGTGCTCACGGGAACAAATTACTAGACAGTTTAGCAGACGGAAAGCATATTTTTCTGTATGCATAGAATTATGGAGGATCAAACCTTTCCAGATCGATCCCACCTTCTATACTTGACGAACGAGCTAAGTCAACAGCTTCACCCATCCTGTGATTCCGAGAGTCAAACCAAGTACTCCAGGAGCATATCCGCTGTACAGTATGGCATTAGGTAACCTATTTCGCGATATAAATATTCAAGTGCAGAATCCACCCTCTGTAGAATGTTGCGGATTGGTATAGGGTCATACTATTTACCGAAGGACTTACCTTCTGAATATCTAACTCGCTCTATCGGCAGTATAACTTCGTGTGTAGAGAAGAAAATTCGTTTACATTTTAGTAACGGGCCCCTTTATTTCATGTATGAATTAGAATATCGAGGAAAAGCTGTTCGGGAACGATACCACATTCTTTGAGAGACGAACGGCTAACTCAATAGCATCACGTATCCCATGTTTCCCACAGTCAGATCAGGCATTCCACGAGTAAATCTGCTCTTCAGATTGGGCATTAGGCACCCTACTTCACGGTAAAAATGTTAAGGAACAAAGTCAGACCGTTTGAGAAGGTAACAAATTCATACAAAGTCAAACGTTTTACCGATGACCTTACCCTCCGTAGTACTACTCACCCGCAGTACCGATAGCATAACATCGTGATAAGAGAAAGAAATTAGTATTCATTAGAGTGTCTGCACGTTAACTTCAAGTGAATTAGAAAATCGATGGTCATACTGTTCGAGAACATCACCACACTCTTTCAGAATCGAGGGGATGAGTCAATAGCGTCACATATCCTGCGATTCAGAGAGACAAACCAGGTATTCCGGGAGTAAATCCGCTGAACAGTATTGGATTTAGACATCCTATCTCGCGGTATAAATATTAAAGTGCGGAGTCAATCCGTTGTCGAGCATTACGAATTGCTATAACGTCATACTCTGTTACCGAAGACCTTACCCTCCGAGAACAAATCCTGCCGTATCGACAGTATAGCTTCAGGTTCAGAGATACAAATAACTATATATTTTATTGAGGGGCACCTTAATTTCATGTATGAATTACAAGATCCAGGATCAAACATTTCTTTGATAGTCGAACCGCTGAGTCAATAGCGTCACCTATCCTGTTGTTCAGGAGCGGCAGCTCTGAAAAACCGAGAGTAAGCTCTCCGGAGAATATTTGCAATAGACAACTCAATTCACGGTCTGAAAATTAAAGCAGGCCAACAGCAGTGGCAGAAAATAACCTGTGGGTGTTGTGTCAAACTTCTGCCAGAATGCCTTACCTTCCGGAAAACTAACCCGCTGCATCGGGAGCATAACACCGTATTCAGAGGTACGAACTAGTGTACATTTACTTACGAGCTCCTTAATTCCATGCATGAATTAGAAGGTCGAGGGTCAAACCGCGAGAGAACGTTGCCACCTTCTGTAAAAGACTAGCGGCTACGTCAATAGTTTCACGTATCCCGCTATTCCGAGAACCAAAGCAGGTACTCCGGGAGTTAATACGCCTAACAGTTTCGGCAATAGACAACTTGGTTCACGCTATGAATAATGAAGAAGACCGTCTTACCGTTGTAGAACGATACCTAATGCTACAGAGTCAAACTCTATCCCGAAGTGTTAAGGTGCCCGTTGCTAAAATGACTACTAATTTGAATGGCTGAACACGAAGTCATACCCTCGATACAGCGGGTTATGTTCTCTATTTGTAAGGTATCAAGTAAACAGAATGTCCTTATGCCAATTGGTCACGATCTCAAACGGCTTTACTTTCTAATTTAATATTCATACCGTGTGTCCAGATCTCTATTTCCTATACTGTTCAGCGCATTTACTCCTGGAATACCTTATTTGCCTCTCGGAATCACAGGGTAGGTGCAGCTATTGACTTAGATGTGCGACATGTGAAGAAGGTGATAGGGTTCGTGAACAGTTTAGCACTCGATCTTCTAATTTATACACGAAATTAAAGTGCCCGTAGCAAACATTTATAATTATTTCTTTCTCTGAACAGGATATTATACCCACGATACTGCGCCTTATGTTCTCTGAAAGTAAGGAATGTGATGAAGAGTACGACGGCATACCAATCGGTAACGTTCGCAAACGTTTGGACTCCCTACTATAACATTCAATTCGCGAAATAAGGTGTCTGGGGCCATAGCTATGCGGCGGATTTACATCCGGCATACCGTGTTATACTTTTGGAATCACAGGGTAGGTTTCGATATTTACTAAGCCGATCGATCCTCAAACACGGTGGAAACGTTCTCGAATGGTTTGACCCTCTATCCATATATTTAATACTTGAAATGAAGGTGCTCGTCACTAAACTGCATACTAATTTGCTTCTCCGAATACGAAGTTATGCTCTCGATCCAGCGGGATACATTCTCGGAATGTTAGGTACTCTGTGAGTAGTATGACTTTACACCAGTTGGTTCCGTTCTTCGAAGGTTTGACGGCCTGCATTAATATTAAAACCGTGAATTAAGGTGTCTGTTACCAATTCGGTTCCGCGCATTTCCTATGGAATACCTGCATTGACTTTCGGAATCACAGAACAGGTGATGCTATTGCCTTAGCTGTTCGACCCTCGAAGACGGTGATATCGATCTCGAATGGTTTGGCTCACGATTTTTCTATTGATACATGAAAATAAGGTGTGAGTATGCTAAAATATCTACTATTTTCTACCACTGTACACCATGTGATACACTAGATACTGGGCGTTTGGCTCTCGTTGGGTATGGCTTTGCGTAAAACATTTGAGTTTATACCAATTGGTAACGTTCTACAACGGTTTGACTCCGTACTTTTATATTTACACCGTGAATTAGAATGTATACTGCCAACACTGTACAACACATTTACCCCCAGAAAATCTGGTATGACTTTCGGAATCACAAGACAGGTGACGCAATATACTTAGCCGTCTCAATCTCACAGATGGTGGTAACGTTCTCGGACGTTTTGACACCCGATTTGGTAATTCATACATGAAGTTAATGTGCCCGTCACTGAAATGAGTACCAATTTCTTTCTCTGAACATGAAGCTGTACTCGAAATATTTGATATTCGATCACCTAATTCGTACAAGAAATTAAGGAGCAGCCACTAAAATGTAAATTAATTTGTTCCTCTGAAAACGATGTTCTACTCCCGATACAGCGGGTTAGGCTTTCGGTGGATGAGGCCATCAGTAGGACGTCTGACTATATGCCAATTGGTAAGGTTATCATAATTTCTGACCCTCTACTTTAAATTCAAACAGTGAATTCGGGTGTATGTTGCCAGTACTATAAAGTTCACTTAATCCCGTAATACCTGATTTGGCTCTCGAACTCATAGGATAGACTAAGCTATTGGCTTAGCCTTTCCATACACAAAGGAGGTCGTAACGCTCCTGAACGGTTTGACCTTCAATCTTCCAAGTCATACATGAAGTTATGGTGCCTATCACTAATATGTATACTAATGTATTTCTGTAACCACGAAGTCATACACTCGATACTGCAGGTCATGTTCTCGCAATGTAAGACCTTCGGTAAAAGGTTTGACTCTATGCGAATAGGTAACGTTCTATAACGGTTTGATGGTCTGCCTTAATTTCTAGTCCGTGAACTAAGGTGTATATTGCCAATGCTGTGCAGCGGACTTACTCCTGGATCATCTGATTTGACTCTCAAAATCACAGGTTAGGTGAAGCAATATACTTAGCCGTCCGAATCTCAAAGAGGGTGGTAGTGTGTTCCGAAGTTTTGACCCTCGATTTGCAAATTCATACATGAAATTAATGCGCCCGTCACTGAAACGAATAGTAATTTCTTTCTCTGAACCCGAAGTTATATTCTTGTTGAAGAGGGTGAGGCTGACGGATGGTAAGGCCTTACGGTGAAAGGTTTGACTTCATTGGATTTTGTGACGTTCTGAAACGGTTTAGGGCTTCACTTTAACATTCCTACCGTGAACTACTGTATTTATTGCCAATACAGTTCAGCGGATTTACTCCCGTATTACCTAATAAGGCCCTCGGAACCGCAGGATAGCTGAAGTTATAGACCTAGTCGTTCGAAAGTCATAAAAAGTGGTACGGTCTCGAACTGTCTGAACCTGAATCTTCCAATTCATATTTGAAGATATCGTGCCCATTACTGGAATGAATACTAATTTCTTTCTCCGAACACGAAGTTATACTTTCGATACTGCAGATTAGATTTTCGGTTGGAATAACCTTCGTTCAACCGTCTGACCTTAAAGCAATTGGCAACGCATTCAAACAGTCTGACGCTCTACTTTATTATTCATCCCGCAAATTAAGGTGTCTATTACCAATAATGTTCAGCGCATTTACGGCCGGAATACCTGCTTATACTCATGCTATCACATGTAACATGAAGTTATTGACATAGCCGTTCTTCTCTCACAGAATGTGGTAACGTCCTCGATCGGTTTCACCCTCGATCTTCTTATTCATACAAGCAGATAAGGTGTTTGTTTCACTATCCACGTCGTCATACACTCGATACAGCGGCTTGTCTCCGCGGAAGGTATGTCCTTCTGAAAGAAGGTACACTCTACACCTATACGTAACGCTTGACAACGGTTTGAATGTGCCCTTTAATATTTATACCATGAAATAGGGTGTCTAATGGCGATAATGTAATGCGGATTTGTTCCAGGAACATCTGCTTTGACACTTGGAATCTCAGGATAGGTGAAGCTATTGACTTAGGCATTGGACTTTCAAGGAGGATGGTAACTTTCGCGAATGGTTTGACGCTCGATCTTCTTATTCATACACGAAATTAATGTGCCCTCCACAAAGCGGTAAACTAATTCGTCCCTCTGAACACCATTTTATGCTCTCGATATCGCAGGCTAGGTTCTTGGAAGGTAAGATCATCTGTAAAACGTATAAGTTTATACCAATTGGTAACGTTGTCAGACGGATAGTCGCTCTACTTTAATATTGAAACCGCGTATTAAGGATTCTAATGCCAATACAGTTCGGCGGATTTACTCCCGGATTACCTGGTTTGTCTCTCGGAATCACAGGATGGGTAAAGCTATTGGCATAGCTGTTCGGCCATCAAAAATGGTGGTAAAGTTCCCAAAGGGTTTGACACTCGATCTTCGGTTTTATACCTGAAATTAAGGCGCCCGTGACGAAAATCTACGCTAATTCGTTCCTGTCAAATCGGTCCTATACTCTCGATACAGCAGACTTGGTTCTCGGAGGGAAAGGTCTTCGGTAAAGGGTATGGCGTTATTGCAATTGGTAACGTTCTCAAGCGTTTTGGTTCTCCACTTTAATATTCATACCGCGGATTAATATTTCTATTCACAATTCCGTTGAGTAGATTTCCTCCTAAAATACTAGGCTTGACTCTCGGAATCACTAGAATCGGCGAAGCTGTTGATACAGCCGCTCGGCACTAAAAGCAGTTGGTAAACATCTCAAACGGTTTAACACTCGATATTCATATTCAGTCTGGAAATTAAGATTCCCATTACTCTAATCCACACTAATTTGTTCCGCTTTCACTAAGAAACACGATCGCTGCAGCGGGATATGTTCTAGGAAGGTAAGGTATTTAGTAAAACGTCTGACTTTATAGCAACTGATATGAATCTAACACGGCTTCATGCTCTAATTTAATTTTCAAACCGGGAATTAAGGTGTGCATAAGCAATAGTGTACAGCGGATTGCCTCCGCGTACACCTGGTTTGCCTATCGAAATAGCAGTATAGGTGAAGCTATTCACTTAGCCGTTCGACTCTCAAAGGAGATGGGATCGCTCTCGAACCTTTTGACACTAGATCTTCCAATTCGTACGTGAAATTATGGTGCCCGTCACTAAATTGCATACTAATTTGCTTCTCCGAGCACGAAGTCATACTCTCGATACAGCGGGTTAGCTTCTCTGAAGGTAGGGCCTTCGGTTAAAAGTTTGACACTACACCGATAGGCAAACTGCTACAACAGTCTGTCCGTGTACTTAAATACTTATACCTTGAAACTAGGTGCCCAATGCCCATACTGTGCTGGAGATTTTCATCTGGGATACTTGGTCCCTCTCTTCAAATCGCAGAATAGGTGAAGCTTCTGACTTAGCCGTTCGGATCCCAAAAATGGCCGCAAAATTGTGGAACGGACTGACATTGGATTTTCTGACTCGTACATGAAATTATGGTGCCCCTCGTTAAAATGAATACCAACATCTTTCTCTGAATACGTAGTCATACTCTCGATAAAGCGAGTTCGGTTCTCGGAATGTAAGGATTTCGATAATAGGCTTATCACTTTACCAGTGGGTAACTGTCTACATCGGGTTCACGGTCCGCTTTGATGATCGTGAAGTGCATTCAGTTTAAGACTGCCAATACTGAACAGGGAATTTGCTCCAGGAATCGCAGGAAAGATGAAGCTATTGGCTTAGCTGCTCGACTCTCAAAGAAGATAGTAACCGGATCGAAATGTTTGACACCCGATCCTCTAATTGATACATGAAATTGAGGTCCCGTCACTAAAATTTGTACTAATTTGCTTCTCCGAACACGAATTTGTACTCTCGATGCAGCCAGTTATGTTTTCCGAAGGTTAGGCGTTCCGTAAACGGAATGAATTTATACAAATTGGTAACGTTCTCAAACGGTTTGACGACAAACTTTTATATTCAAACCATGAATTAAGGTGTCTACTGCCAATACCGTTCAGCGCATTTACTCCAAGAATACGTGGTCTGACTCTCGCTATCACAGGAACAGAGTTACACTTCCTACCGAAGACCATACCCTCTGAGATCGAAACCTTCTATATCGAGAACATAGCTTCCTCTTCAGAGGTACAAATTAATATATATTTCATCTGGCAAACTACTCATTTTCGTGTATGAATAGAAAGAGCGGCGATAAAACCTTTCTAGAAAGATCCCACGTTCTTTGAGAGACGAACGCCATTATCAATAACTTCACCTCTAATTTTATTCCGATAGTCAAACCAGATATTCCGAGAGTCAATTTGCTGAACAGTATTGGGTATAGACAGCATAATTCACGCTTTCAATATTAAAGTAGAGCGCCAAACTATTTGAGAACGTTACCAATTTGTATCGAGACAAACCTTTAACCGAAAGCCTTACCTACCGAGAAGCTAACCCACAGTATCAGGAGTGTAATTCCAATTCAGAGAAAGAAACTAGTCTACATTTTAGTGGCGGGCACATTAACATCATGTATGAATTAGAAGATTGAGGGCCAAGTCGTTGGAGAACGTTACCACGATCTTTGTGAGTAACACAGGTAAGTCATTAGCTTCTCCTTTCCTGTGACTCCGAGAGCAAAACCAGCGATCCCGGGAGTAAATGTGCTGAACAATATTCACGAAAGACACCTAAATTCACCGTATGAATGTTTAAGTACAATGTCAAACCCATGTTGAACGTTACATATTGGTATAGTGTCAAGCCTTTTACCAAAGTCCGTACCTTCGGAGAACATATGCAGTTGTATTTGGAGTATAACTTCGTGTCCAGAGAAACAAATTAGTATACGTTTATGTGACATGCACCCTAACTTCTGGAATGAATAAGAATATCGGGAGTAAAACCTTTCAGCATCGGAACCACCTTCTTTGCGAGTCGCATAGCTATGGCAATATCTTCAGGAATCCTGTGATTCCGAGAGCCACACAAGTTAATACGGGAGTGAATTCGCTTAGCAGTATTGGCTATAGAGACATTATTTCACAGTTGTAATATTCCAGTAGGAAGGCAAGCCCAGGAGAACATTACCAATTGTTATCAAGTCCCACTTTTTACCGAATAGTTTACCTTCCGTGACCCTAAGCCGCTGTGTAGAGAGGCTAATTTTGTGTTCAGAGAAGTAAATTGGTATACATTTTAGTGACGAGCTTCATAAATGGAAGATCAATGGCCAAACCGTTCGAGAACATTTCCATCTTCTATGAGAGACGAATGGCTATGTCAATAGCGCCACCTTCCCAGTGATTAGGAGTGCCAAACCAGGTATTCCGGCAGAAACTCCGCTGAAGACTTTTGGCAATAGACACCTTAATTCGTGGTTTGAATATTACAGATGAGCTGAAAATCGTTTGAGAGCGTTACCAATTCTTATGAAGTCAAACGTTTTACCGATGGCCATGCCTTCCGCGAACCTCTCCCGCATTATTGGGAGTGTAACTTCGTGTTCTGAGCATCAAATTAGTAAATATGATAGTGACTGGGTCCTTAATTTTATTACGGATAAGAAGGCCGCGGATCAAGACGTTCGAGAACGTTACCACCCTCTTTGAGAGTTGGACGTCTAATTCTATTGCTTCATCCATCCTGTGATTCCGTGAGTCAAATCAGGAAATCCTTCAGTAAATTCGCTAAGTTTATTGGCAACTGACATCTTAATTTACGGTATGAATACTATTCTAGAGAGTCAATCCGACGGAAAACCTTACCAATCCGCATAATGTCATTCCTTTGACCGAATACCACACCTTCTGAGAGCCTATCCCGCTGTAGCTAGTGTCCAACTTAATGTGCACGGAAACAAATTGGTAGACAGTTTAGAGGACGGACACCGCATGTTTTTGTATAAATATCAAAACTGAGGGTCAATGCGTTCGAGAACGTTACCACCTTCAGTGAGAGTCGAACGACCATGATAATAGCATCACCTTTCCCGTGACTCCGAGACGCAAACCTGGTATTTCAGGAGTAAGTCTGCTGAAGTTTATTGGCAATTTATAGCTTAATTCACTGTATGAATGTTAAAGTACAGCGTAAAACCGTTTGAGAACGTTACCAATTGGCATAAGGACATTCTACTTATCTGATACCTTACCTTCAGATTACATAATCCGCTGTATCGAGGGTATAACTTCGAGTTCAGTAATACAAATTCGTAGACATTTTAGTGACGGGCAGCTTAACACTTCTGGATAGAGTTTGACTATATAGCATTAGGTAACGTTCTACAACGGTATGACGGCCTGCTACATTATTCATCATTTATTGGCCGGATCCAAAGGATGCGTTAAGCATCTGACATAGCCGTTCGACACTCAAAGAAGGTGGAATCGTTCTCGAGCGGATTGAACCTGTATCTTCTAATTCATACATGGAGTTAAGGTGCCCGTCGCTAATATTGGTACTACCTTACGTCCCTAGCCACGATGTTGTACTCCAGATCCCGCGAGTTTGCTTCTCGGAATGTACGGCCTTCAGTTGATAATTTGACTCTATACCAACTGGTAACGCTCTCAAACGGTTTCACGCAGTACTTTAATATTCAAACCGTGAATTAATATACCTATTGCAAATGCTGTTCAGCGGATTTACACCTGGAATCCCTGGGTTTACTTTCGGAATCACAGGATAGGCGAACATATTGACTTAGTCGTTCGACTCGCAAAGATTGTGGTAACCATATCGAACAGTTTGTCACTCGATCTTGTAATTCACACATGAAGTTAAGTTGCTCATCACTGAAATGAATACCAATATCTTTGTCTGAATACCAATTTATACTCACATGAAGCAGGTGATGTTCGTGGAAGGATAGGCCTTCGGTAAAACATTTGACTTTATACCAATTCGTAACGCTATCGAACGGTTTGACGAACTACTTTAATATCTCGTCTCTCGTTGACGGTGGTATCGTTCCCGAACGATTTAAGAATCGATCATCTAATTCATGCATGGAAATACAGTGCACGTCACTGAAATGTGTATTAATGTGTTTCTCTGAACACGAAGCTATACTCTCGACACGGACGGGTTAGATTCTCGAATGGCAAGGCATTCTGTAAATGGTTTCACTCCATATCAATAGGCAGCGACCTACAGCGGCATGGCGGTCAGCTTTAGTCTTCATACCGCGAACTAAGGTATCCATATCCAATACCGTAAAGGGAATTCACCCGCGGAGTACCTCGTTTGACGATCGGAATCCCTGGATGAGTCAAGCTATTAACTTGGCCGTTATGTCATGGAAGGTGAATATCTTTCTCGAACTGCCTGACCATCGATATAATTATTCATACATGTATTTAAGGTGCCATTCACTATAATCTATACCCATTTGTGTGTTTCCACATGATGTTATACCCACTATACAGCGCCTTATATTCTCGGAAGCTATTATATCCGGTAAAGAGCATGGCGTTCTGCTAATTGGATTCGTTCTCCAGCGGTTTGACTCTGTCCTTTAATATCCATGCCGTGACGTAATGTGTCTATTGTCAATACTCTTCAGCGGATTTACTCCTGATATTCCTGTTGACTATATACCAATTCGTAACGCTATCGAACGGTTTGTCGAACTACTTTAATATCAAACCGCCATTTAAGCTGTCAATTGCCAATACTGTCAGGGGATTTACTCCCCGCATACCTCAAATAACTTTAGGAATCACAGGATAGCAGAAGCTATTGCCTTAGCCGTTCGCCTCTCTGGGAACGTGATAAAGCTCTGCAACGGTTTGACCCTCCATCTCCTAATTCATGCATGATGTTATGGTACCCGTCAATGAAAAGTATAACAATTTGTTTCTCTGAGCCCAATGTTATACTGTCGATGCCGCGGGTGTGGTTCTCGGAATGTAAGGCCTTCTGTAAAATGTTTGACTCTATCCGAGTACGTAACGATCTACAACTGTTTGACCCTTTACTTTACTATTGATACTGTGAATTAAGTGTATTGCTAACAGTGGTTAGCGGATTAACTATCGGTATCACTCGTTTGACTCTCGATAGCACAGGACAGGTGAAGCTGTAGTCTTGGCCGTACGACTCCTATAGAAGGTGGCAAAGCTCTCGAGAGATTTGACGCTTGATCTTCTAAGCCATACACGAAGTAAAGGTGGCCGTCACTGAAATGTATACTAAACTGCTTCTCTGAACACGAAGTTATACACTCGATGCAACGGGTGATGTTCCCGGAATGCAATGCCTTGGGTAAAAATTTAACTCTATAGAAATAGGTAACGTTTAACAACGGTCTCACTTTGTACATTAATATTCAAACCGCGAATGAAGGTGTCTATTGCAAATACTGTGCAGTGGAATTAATACGGAATACCTGTTCTGACTCTCCGTAACTCAGGATATGTGATGCTATTCACTTACCTGCTCGAATCTCAAAGAGCGTGGTAACGTACCCGAACTGTTCGACCCTCGTTCTACTAATTCATAAATTAAATTATTGTGTCGCCACTAAAATGTACGATAATTCGGCACACTGAACACCATGTTGTACTCTTGCTAAAGCGGGTTGGTTCATCGGAGGGTAAGGCCATCAGTAACACGTTTGAATTTATATCAATTGGTAACGCTCTCATACGGGTTGACGCTCTATGTTAATATTCATACAGAGAATTATGGTGTCTGTTGCCAATACAGTTCTACGGATTAACTCCTGGAATAGCTGGTTTAGGTTAAGGAATCACGGGATTGGTGTTGCCCTTGACACCGCCATTCGGTTCTCAAAGAATGTGGTAGCGATCCCGAACCGTATGACTAGATTTTTCTATTCATAGAAGAATATATGGCTTCTGTATGCTAAAATATCTACCAATTTTATCCGTGAACATTAAGCAACTCACTCGGAGCAGCGTGGTACGTTCTCGGAAGGTAAGGTAATTGGTAAAAATGCCGACTTTATAGCAAACGCTAATGTTCACCAACGGTTAATGTATGTACTTTAATTTTCATACCGTGAGATGAGTTGCCTACTGTCAATTCAGTTCATCGGAGTAACTAGTGCAATACATTGTTTGAGGCTCGAAGTCACAGGAGAGGTGATGCTAGTCACTTGGCTGTGACATCAAAGATGCTGATAACGTCCTGGTAAAGTTTGCCACTTGATCTTTTAATTCATACTTGAAATTATGTTTCCCGTCTCAAAAAACTATACTAATTTGTTTCTCTGGACACGAAGTAATACTCTAGATACAGCAGGTTAGGTTCTCGCATGGTGTGGCCTCTTGCAAAATGTTTGGCACTATAACAATGAGCAACTTTCTACAACGGTTTGACCTTGTACGTCAATATTTATATCGTGAACTAGGGCATCTATTGCCAATATTGTACAGCGCATTTACTCGCGGAATAACCTGATTTGGCTGTGGGTATCACAGGATAGGAATTTATATTGAATTAGCAGTTCGACACTCTACCAAGGTAGTAACGTTCTCGCTTGGTTTGAACATCTATCTTCCTATTCGTACACGACAATATAATGTCCGTCTGCAGAAATGGCAACTAATTTGTTCCTGTGAACCCGAAGCATGACAATCGCTACAGCGTGTTGGCTCCTCGGAAGTTGAATTATTATGTAAAAGGTATGGCTTTCTTCCAATTCGTAATACTCTCCGACGGTTTGACGCTCAAATCTCATATTCATGCCGTGAATTAAGATGTCAATTGCCAGTACCGTTCAGTGGATTTAATACCGCAAAACATGGTTTGACTCTCCGGAGCACAGGATAGCGGACGCTATTAACTTAGCTGTGTTACCCCAAGGAGGGTGGGATCGGTATCGAAATGTTTGACTCCTGATTTTCCTACGCATACATGAAAATAAGGAAACCGTTTGCAAAAATATCCACTAATTTGTTTCCGTCGACACCAAGGTAGGCGCTCCCTACAGCGGGATGAGTTTCTCGGCAGGTAGGGTATTCGGTAGAAAGAATGACTTTATCCGATATGGTTATATCCTCCGTCAGCTTGACTGTCGACCTTGAAATTCATACCGTTAATTAAAGTGTCCATTGCGTGCACTGTTCAGCGGATTAAGAATTGGAATACCTAATTTGTCTCTCGGAATAACAGGATAGGTGAAACTTGTCACTTATCAGTTCGTCTGTCACAAAATGTTTTATCATTCTTGAAGGCTTCAACCCTGGATTTTGATAGTAATACATGAAAATATGTGGCCGTGACTAAAATGTATACTGATTTGCTTCTCTGTACAAGAAGTAATACTCTCGATACGGCGTGTTAGGCATTCGGAGGGAAAAGTGATAAGTAAAGCATGTGACTCTATACCAACTGGTAACGTGATCAAACGGATTGACGTTCTACTATACTATTCAAACAGTGAACTATGGTGTCTTTTGCTGATACTTCTTCGCAGAATTACTCCCGGAATACCTGGTTTGGCTATCGGAATCGCAGGATGCTTGAAGCTATTAACTTAGCCGTTGGAATCGCAAAGAAGGTGGTAACGTTCTCAAATGGCATGACACTCGATTTTGTTATTCAGGCATGAAAATAAGGTATCCGTCTGCTAAAATGTATACTCTGTGGTTTCCGTATACTGTAAGCAGGACAATCGCTACAAGCGGTTATGTTTTCGGAAGGTAAGATGCTTTGTAAAAAGTATGACTTTATAATACTTGGTTATGTATTCCGATTGTTTACCTCTCTACTTTAATATTCAGACCGTGAGCGAAGTTGTCCAATCGCCATTACTCTTCAGCGGATTCATTCCCGGAATACCTAGTTTGGTTGCCGAAATCACACGACATGTAAAGCTGTTGACTTAGCCGTTCGGATTTCAAAAAAGGCGGTAACGTTCACGGAACGATTCACCTTCGATCTTCCAAATCATACATGAAGTAAAGGGACCCGTCATTAAGATGTAAACTAATTTTCATCTCGATACAAGAAGATATACTCTCGATACGGCGGATCAGCTTCTCGGAAGGTAAGGCGTTCGGTCCATAGCTTGAATCTGTTCCAATAGGTGACGTGATCCAACGGTTTGACTGTGTACATCAATATTTATACCGTGAAATATGGTTGGCCAGTGCACACACTGAACCGCAGATTTGCACCTGAAATACCGATCCTGACTGTCTGAATCAGGAAATAGGTGAAGATGCTTGACGTTGACGTCCGATTCTCAAAGGAGGTGGTTATGTTCTCGAACGGTCTGACCCTCGATCTTCGTATTCATAATGAAATAATGGTCCTAGTCACTAAAGTGTTTACTAATTTGATGCTCTGAACACGAAGTTGTACTCTCGTGGAAGGGGGTGATTTTCGCTGAAGGTACAGCTTTCAGTAAAACGTTTGGCTTTACAGCAATTAGTAACGTTCTCACACGGTGTGACGCTATATTTTAATATTCACACTGCGAACTATGGTGTCTATTGCGAAAACTCTTTATCGGACTCTCTCCAGGAATGCCTGGTTTGACTGGTATACCACTGGATAGGTGAAGTTATTGACATAGCCGTTCGGCACTCAAGGAAGGTGTTAACTTTCACGATAGGTTTGACAATCAATCTTATAATTCATACATGAAATTAATGTGCCCGTGACAAGAGTGTAAACTAGTTTGCTCCACTAAACACGAAGACTTGATCTCGATGCAGCGTGTTAACGTCTCCGATAGTA